>NW_022436949.1:35610654-35793414 GCF_009761245.1 Sapajus apella
TTTTTTTTTTTTTTTTTTTTTTTTGAGATGGAGTCTCATTCTGTTTCCCAGGCTACAGTGCAGTGGTGCTATCTTGGCTCACTGCAACCTCTGTCTCCTGGGTTCAAGTGATTCTTCTGCCTCAGCCTCCCAAGTAGCTGGGATTATAGACGCCCTCCACCAAGCCCAGCTAATTTTTGTATTTTTAGTAGAGATGGGATTTTACCATGTTGATCAGGGTGGTCTCAAACTCCTGAGCTCAGGTGATCCACCCAGCTTGGCCTCTCAAAGTGCTGGGACTACAGACGTGAGCCACCACACCCATCCAGAATCATTCTTAATTTCTTCATTTTCTAACTTTCCATTCAAGGTCTGATTTGAAATATATCTTAAGTTCATAAAATTCATCTGACTTGCTATCATCCTAGGCTAGCTAGGCCCACATAATTTATACCCTACGTTTTTACAACAGTTTTTAACTGGTTTCTTTTCTTTCTGTCCATTTACCACTCCAAAGTCTCAGTGAGCGTCTTAAAATATAAATTAAATTATGTGCTTCTCACACTTACACTTAGGAACAAATTCAAAATTCTAGCCATGGCCTTACTGCCTTCATAATTTGACACTATTTCTGTAAACTTTACTCACAAAATTGTCCTTTGCTCATCAGCCTCCCTGTAAGTAGGATTTTGTTAGTTGCTCCAACATATCTTTGCGTCATTTTAATACTTATTACCCTGCCTTCCTTCTACCTAAAATTCTTTCCTTTAAGTCAATTTTATTCATCCATGAAGTGTGCTCTTAAACATCAATCTTACAGAAAACACTTGTTAATGCCATATTTAAGGGTGTCCCCTTGTAAATACTAAACACAAACAAAAACAATAATAACATAAAAATCTACAAAGAAGAAAAAGTTATCCACGAGCCAGTACTCAAATAAATATTACAAGTGAATATCACTTCTATGTACACTGTTTTTAAGAGGAGAAAATCACAGAAAATATACATAAACTAAATGAACATATAAGTATTATGCTATATGGGCATAATATCAGCAATTTACATAATTCTCTGTTTTTCACCATGTGTTTTATCTTCAAAATATTCAAATATTCTTTACTACAGAGATAAAAATGAAAATTCATAAAATTCTATTTAGAATCTAGAACTTAAGGGCACTTTTTTTTTTTCCAAGAGACATAAATATCTATAGGGGAAGTGATAGTTTACCTCTACCTACATAGGTAGGTTGGTTGGTTGGTTTGACTGGATCTGAGAATTAAATTGACATAGATCAACAGGAGAAAAGCATACACGTTTATTTAATCCAAGTTTTAGGTATAGTGCAGGTGCTTTCATAAATAAATGGGACCCAAAATTGTGGCCAAAAGTTAAATATTTATATACTGAATTATAAGAGTAATTAATTGCAGAACTGTTCACAAGGCAAAGGGGCTTTAACTAGCGTAACTGGGTGGAGAAGTGGCTTGGATGCTAAGCTTCAGTCAACCATGTTTGTACAGATTCTCTTGCCTTCAGCCTCAACTTTCAGTCCTTAATCATAAAAATGAAACTTTCCTTCTAGTTTAAGGAGGCATCTTTTACATGGGAATTTCATCTCCTATGCTTTTAAGAAACAGAAGAAAGATCAAACGATCTTGCATTTCTGTTTTTCAAGTGCCTTTAAATCAGTCTACGTGCAGAAGCATCATATTTGGGGGAGGCAAATCCTTAACTCTTTCAAATCTTTGTTCTCATCTTTAAATTTCCTTTAAGAACAGTTGTTGCAATTCATAATATGAGCTATGTTTGAAAGTTGCCGTTTTCCAAATCCTCAGCTTCAATAAATATGAATGCCTAATATAAGAAATAAATATTATTGCTTATATTTGCCCAATTTAAAGAAGTTTTCAATGTAATTTTTACCCATTTTTAAAATTGTATTTGGGAATACTTGTATGTCTGAAAGTTTTCCTTTGATTATTTCTTTTTCTTTTTAAATTAATTACTTTTATCATCATTCTCCTCCTACTCTTATGTACTTAGAAGCATACATTATAATACATATAAATCTCAAATTCAGAGTCCCTTAAAAATCATCTTGTACAATAATCTTCCATGCACATTTACCCCACTAGATTATGAGAAAAATAATCATTTAAGGCTTATATAAGCATCCTGAGGGAAGAGGATGGGGCATATAATTTCCAAGGGATGAACACTGAATTAAGATGGATATCTATTTCTTTGTTTAATTAAAACTAGATGTTCTTATTTCACTGATGGTAGTTTTTCTTTTTAGAATGCCACCCAATAAATCTAAACTCACTGTCTTTGGATAGTACTTTAAATAATTGAAGATATAGTATTCCTCTGTATGCATAAGTCTTCCCTTCTCCTTATGGTATGTCATAAACACTTTCAACTCTTGTTCATATATTTTGTTGTAGACATGTCTCATTATTCAGATTTCTTTCCCACAAATACAGATTTTAAAATGGTTATATTTTGAACTGAATTTGAACTGGTAAAAATCAAACAAAATTATGAAAGACTTTAGGAATTTTAATATAATTTTGGTAGTTCAAGACGTGACATTTATTTGGGGGCATTAGCAGCATAAATACATTCATTAGCTGTAAAAGCAATATGAAAGAAAAATTTCAAATTTTGCCCAAATTGAAGAATCTTGTAATAAACTGTGAGACAGAAAAGTAGAAAAGCACAGCTATCAAGTACAAATAATTTTTTTCCTTGGGTACTTATTATTTTTGTTTAAGGGCTGGAATATATATAATGTTTAATAGCAAGTTAAAATGATATCGGAAACATCTATGTTCAAGTCACTTAAAATATTCAAACTAAAAGTCAACTTATATTTCTCTAAATCTCATTTATTTCATCAAGAAAATGGAGTCAATAATAGAACCTAACTGATGAGATTGTCATGTTGTGAGCATGAGATAACTGACATTGTTTTGAAAAGAGTAAACAGCAACTGTTGAGTACTTTTTATCATTGTAATATATTCAGTGCAGCCATAGTACTACATATTAGATATTTATGTAGAATGTTATACAATCATAGAATGTTATAATATTATAGTTAATATAAGTTAGACAATAAGATTTCAGCAATCTATATAATTGAGATAATAATTCACACATAGATCTGTTTGTTGTGTACACTTTTGATAATAAATGTGTAAATAAAACTATACTGACAAACAAATTACTTTCTGAAGTAAGGGTCATAATTTAGGCTTATGTTGAGCTCTAAAAGTTGTTAAAAATTTTTATTATTAAATAAGTGTTTATTGCTGTATGCTACATGTCACGTATGTGCCGAGCACTGAGGCTGCAATAGTGAGCTAGAGGGACATTGTCTTTCTGACAATTTTGTTTCACCATTTTAGCTATTTCTTCATTCTGGAATATTCATTTGGCATATCATCTACATTTCTTATTTTTATTATTTTCAATGTTTATTTTGTCTTTGTGCCTAATTCCAATTCATTCTTCCTTGTAATTTTAATAGACCAATTTAATCTCATTTATTCAATTTATTGAACACACAGTCATGTTTCTATAATTCTCATTAATTCTTTGTTACTTTTAAATTTTGTGGGTACAGAATGGGTGTACATATATATATTTACACATTATATATACACATTATATATACACATTATATATATACATGTTATATATACATATATATATAATGGGGTACATAAGATATTTTGAAACAGACATATACTGTGTAATAATACGTCAGTGTAAATGGGTACCCATCACCTCAAGCATTTGGTAGAATTCTAGATCTTATTTGTTCTTTTTTTTTGTACCCATTAACCAACCTGTCTTCCCCCCACACACTCCCTACTTCCCTTCACAGACTCTGATAAATATTATTCTACTCTCTCTCTCTCAATGAATTCAGTTGTTTTAATTTTTAGCTCCCACAAATAAGTGAGAACATGTGATTTTTTTTTTTTTTCTTTCTGTGTCTGGCTTACTTGAGTTAACATAATGACCACTAATTTCATTCATGTTGTTGCAAATGACAGGATCTCACTTTTTTTTTAATGGCTGAAGAGTGCTCTATTGTGTATAATTTTGTATATGTACCATATTTTCTTCTTGCTCTTTGTGCCTCTTGTTAGGAACCCTTGTCATATTTTTTATTCATTCTTTTCTCATTGAACAATCAATTCAAGTTTAACTTAAATCTGTTTAGAATTCTTCATAAACTCCTCTTTTTATTCCAAAATGATAACACAAGACATTTAATTCTAGTTGAATAAGGATACATAAGTGTGAAAGCAATTCATGATAGTGACCGCAATAGGCAGTTGCTGTCTAATACTCCGATGTTTCTAAGGCATTATAACTATGACCTTAGGTTCAGATGCTCTTGATCATTTTATTTCTGTGTGCCAATCACCCCTGGGTTCTTTCCTCATTCATGAGATCCTTGTAGTTAGACCAGGCAATGGTAAATCTCAACAGTAGTCCATGCTAAGAATTAACCTGTGCCAAAGAAGTAAAGAACAGACTTGTGACATCCTTAAGATAACTGATTTTCTTTCTGAAAATAATCATGCAGAGGTTGCTAGGAGAAATCAGGGCATATAGCAACTTTAATGATTGCACAGCTATGTAGGAAGGACAGAGGCCTTCCTGAAATCTGTGAAGGTTTAGTATTAGAAATCTGACTGTATTGTGTAAGATTGTATTTTATTTATACAGCATAATTTAATCTGTTTGGATTAAACAGACAGATGCAAAGCAGATATTCCTCTCTCACTTATTCCTTGTTGGAGAAATTTGCCTCTCGTTATAAATGGCAGAAAATTATGATGTTCATTTTGTGCATTTCTGTTGCAGCTACAGTGATTATACTGACTAGTTGTAATCAAGGAAATATTTTTAAGAGTATTTTGAGGGATTGGGGAAGACTCATGGAAATAATTTATTTTCCAATTAAAAAAAACACTGATGCATAATAGATGAATATATTTTCTGGGAAAATATGATAATTTATTCTGGATATTAAACTCTCATCAGGTATATGATTTTCAAATATTTCCTCCCATTCTGTAAATTGCTTTTCACTTCTTGATTGTGTCCTTTGATGTATGAGTTTTTAATTTTGATGATGTCATTTTTCTGTTGTTATTTTGTTGTTATTGCTCATGCTTTTGGTGTCTTATCTAAGTATTCATTTCCAAATACAAATTCATAAATACTTACCCATATGTTTTCTTTTTTCTAAGAGTTTTATGGTCTTGGTTGTTACTTTTAGGTCACTGATTTGGTTTATTTTTTTACATATGGGATAAGATGGGGTCCAAATTCCAGTGTTTTGCCTGTGGAAATTCAGTTGTTTTGACATCATTTGTTAAAAAGGCTATTCTAAAAAAAGATTACATTTTCCAATCCAAAACATGGGCTGTCCTTTTATTTCTTTAGGTCTTTAATTTCCATCAGCAATACTTTGTAATTTTTTGTACAATGACTTTCATCTCCTTGGTTAAATTAATTTCTAACTATTTCATTTTTTTAAAATGCAACTGTGAATGAAATTGCTTTCTTAATTTCCTTTGCAGTTTGTTCATTGAGACGTATAGAAACACAACTCATTTTTGTTTGTTTATCTTGTATTCTGCAATTTTCCTTAATTAATTCATTAGTCCTAGTAGCTTTCCTGTAGATTCTTTTCAATTTTGTATATATATGATTATTCCATTGATAAGAGTTTTTAGAAATTTCTTCCATTAAAATTGAATGCTATTTATTTTATTTTTCTTGTCTAATTTCTCTGGCTAGAAATTTCACTCCTGATATGTAAATATCAGGGGTGGAAGAGGAAATTTTGTCATACTCTTGACCTAAAGGGGAAATATTTCCATTTTTCACCATTGAGTATATTATCTCTGTGTTGCTATAAATACTATTGATCATGTTGAGGAAATTCATAATTTTTGTTTTTTTAAAAATAATGAATTGTTATATTTCATAAAATGGATTTTCTGAATTAATTGAGATCATGTTTCATTCACTTTGATCTATTAATATAATATTTTTTTCTCTTTTTATTGTACTTTAGGTTCTGGGATACATGTATTTTAAATTATATTGGTTGCTTTATTTTGAATCACTCTTACATTACTGAGATAAGTGCCACTTGGTCATGGTGTTTAATCATTTTCATATCTTGTGGGATTTAATTAGCTAGTATTTTGTTGAGATTCTTTTTTCCTCTATATCTAAAAGGGAGAAAGATATCTTATTATCTGTTCTTGTATTGTCTGTATATATCAGGGTCACACTTGCCTTCTAGTATGACTTCTAGTATTTTTGGAAAAATTCAAAATGGATTGCTGTTAATTTCTCTTTAAATATTTGGAGAATTCACAGGTTTCATCAAGTAGTTTCAAATGTCTTGATGACAGAACTGTTGGATAAGTGGCTCTGTCTCTCCAGCTTAGTCTCCCATCCACAAGTGTCACTGGAGCACTCAGCAAAGTCCCCAGAGATGAAAAGGTCAGAAAGGAAATTAGTCATATGTTCTAAAGTGGACACATAGCCAGTAAAAACATTCCTAGTTTCACTCTCCTGAACAGAGTCTTTTCACCTATTTCAGTCCTGGAAGTCTGGAGGACAGATAACTGAGATAAAAGTATTCGCAGGGGACATTCCTTCTTGGAGTCTCAGAGGAAAACTACATCCCATGCTTCTCTTCTAACTCCCATTAGTTGCCAGCAATTTTTAGCTTTCCTTTCCTATGTCAAATAGTTCTAAACTCTGCCTCCATCTTCACATGGTATTCTCCTTGTGTCTTTTCTTGTCTTCTAGGGATATCAGTCACAATCATATTGAGTTAATGGTCCACCCTACTATAGTATAAATTTATCTTAGCTAATTACATCTAAAATGATGTTGTATCGCAAACAAGGTTACATTCTAATGTTCCAGAAAGGCCATAGACTTTTAGGGGACACTATGCAACCTAGCACAATGCTATAGTGAATAAAAAGAAATAATAAAATATTCAAAATATATATTATATTAGATTGTGCTAATTACTGTCAAAAAATAAAGCAAAGAAGGGAAAGTGAGTGTTATCATCTTGAACAGGGTGTCAAGCAAGTTACACTTGGAAATGTTAAGGGATGTGTAAGAAAGTTGTTGCGTGAATAAGTATATAACCACATAATATATCAACTAATAAATGTGCAAACATTTCTTAAAAATCAAACTAGAAATGTCACTTTTACAATAGCAAAATGTTAATTATACCAACCATTCTAGACTCAAAACTTTTTGACACTTTCAACTTAATCAGTTAAATATTTGCAGAGAAAAACAGATACTTAATGTTAAGTATACTTCCCATCATTCCCTTACCTCCAATATGTTGATCACCCTAGACCTAGCTGATTTGACAACCCTCAACTCAATATTCGTCTCCCCTTTGGATCCGGTAAATAATTCTGGCTTCTCTGTCTCCCAGAAACTTTTTTCTGTTCAGTTTCTCATCTGATATGCCTGCAAGGAGGAAAACAACTGCTGATTTCACTGTGAGGAATGGTCTGCTGCAACTTTCTGTATTCTAAACAGAGGAAGAATTCCTTCTCACTTTTCTGATGTCCATTTTTTCCACATTTTAATATCTCTGAAAGTGACATGCATGGCATTTCACAATCCATGGCATTTCTCAATTGCTATTAGCAAAATGTCAGTCACAGCATCATTGTAATTATCTATGCATGTGTGTAATGTATAAACTTTGTTAGCATTTTACATTATCCAGATTTCAATTGAATTATGTGCATTATTTTTATATATTAGTATCTTCTTGTATTTAATTGCTTTTCAACTGTCTTTTATAAGATAGCTGCAGGACAGATCTTTGAGTGCTACTTGCCAGCCCAGTTCTTCCAAATTTGGGACAGAATGTACCAAGAATGTAACTCCCTGAAATAAAGAAGGAGGTTCCAGAATAGCTTAAGTTTTCCCCTCATCTCTCCCAGAAGAGGATGTTCTCAACACTTGAACTTAGGAAACCAAGTTGCCCGCAGGGTATAAAACTGAGAGGGGTGGGATTTTGAGGCCTTTACTTTGGTGCAAATTGGGACACATGCAGATAGACTCCATTCATGCTGCACAACTTTCCTGAACCAGGAGGGATCAGCTCACCATGGAGTCCAGGTTTCTGTTAATCCTTGCTGTTTATCTGTGAGTAATGAACTTGCTTTTCCTGACTTTTTGTGGGAGTGTTCTGTCTCTCTAGACTAAATCTAAGTATGCAAGTGGCGGAAGTATGACTGCTGTGGCAATGAGCTACTGCCAGAGTCAAAAACCCTTGCGGAACTCCGACATCTGTGTTTATACAAAGGCTCCTGCTAGACTTAGAAAACCTGGCAGCATCGGGGAGGCGCTTAGATTCTTCCTCTGGGATTAGTGCACCATGCTTTACCATGAAGAGCAGCACAAGATATTTCTGCTTAACAGTGACGTTATAAATTGAATTGGATTATTAAGTCATTTTATGCTGAAAGATGCTACAACAGCAGTGGAAATAACTTGATATTAGTAAAGCAAATAATCATTGCCAGACAAAACATTGCAATTTCATAATTCCATTTAAGAAACAACCAAGTTCTTAATGGAAGCTCAGGAAGAGGCACACAAGCAGATGAAACTTCGATATATTTTGTTATTGAAATATGTGCAAAAATATGCCCCGTTATACACTGAGAAAAGAAACTCAATACAAGAGAGTTGGCCAAATTCCATAGAAGAGACGAAAGAGATTCTAAAGTAATGAGAGGCTAGTCACATATTGCTCAGGATCATCATTAAGACATAAATATCAATTTGTCAGAGACTTCCTGTGCATGGAGACGGTTCACGTCTTTGAGATATATGTGAATCTATTGAGAAAAAGATTAAAAAGATGATTTGAGAAATAAGAAAATGCCAGCATTCAAATTTATAGAATAAGGGGTCAGTGTCTTAGAAAAACATTTTAGAAATAATAGATGGAGCAGTCTTTTATGAAATGCTACATCACCAACAATTTTGATGGCACAAATAATTATATTATGTGGAAAAAAATATTATTGATGACAATAAGCAGAAAATAATTTAGAAAAGTCACACTCAAAATGCAAAAAGTTTGCAGACTTTTTTCTTGTTATATATGCTCAATAATTATTTGTTTCCTTATTACATATGCATACATAACATGACATCATATCTGCATTATATTATGTGATTTATATATGCATTATATTACAATACATATGCATATATAAGGAAACATAATTTATGTATACCTCATGTATATCTCAAAGGCATACACCTTCATGCACAGGAAGTCTCTGAGAAATTTATATTCATGTCTTAATGATGATCTTGACCTATATATGACTAGCCTCTCATTTATAACATAAACAACTTCCTTAATAAGTATAATTTTTTTAAAAAACTTCTGTTCTTTTAAGCCATTCCATTTGTGGAACTTTGTTGTGACAGTTCTAAGAAACTATTAATATGAATAAGCTTTTTGAAATCAAGGATTTTTCTGTATGGTTTTACTGCTAAAACACAACCTTCTGGTTATAAAGACTTTGTTGTTACAATCATTACATAGCTTCCATGTTTTTATTAATATAATATTCAACATTTTTCACAAACACCTATTTTTTTTGTGCTTTTCTTTGTTAGGTCATATAGTTGAATGATGATCTAGAATTCCAATTAGAGATTATATGGTTTTTCAATATTAGTTTCATTTCTCTTCTTTCCTCTCCATTCTTCCCATCCTTCCTTCTGTTCATTCCTTCCTCTCTTCTTTTATTTCCTCCCTTTCTTTCCCTTTCTTTCTCATTCTCTACTTCAGTTGCTTTCTTTTTAACCAGACTGAAAAAGAGGGAATTTACATTTACACTTATTAATGAGCTATAATCTCGTTAACATTGTTGCTAATCTGCAATAACACGAAAACATTCCTTAATTTTTCCATATTTAGTCAAAAAGCAAGTTTTTTTTTTTTATCAAATGGCTATGGCCAATAAATTTCTACATAATAAAAGGCCCAGAACTTGAATTTGAGTAATTTGGTTCACCACCATGTCAATTATATTTAAGCAGCAGATTGTCAATCCTAACAAAATTTTTATTAGAAATGAATGTTACTGCTTATTTGTTGATTATCTGACTATGCCATATGTAATATTTTGAAATTCTTGTATATCATTCCTAGGATCAAAATTTAATTTTAAGCAATCCAATATGTAATGTATCAATTTAATCAATACCGCCTCTCCTTAAAGAAAGTAAATGTCTTAATAGAAGAATGAATAGACATTTTTTAAAGAAGTGTTAATCAGTGAGAAGATCATCATCTGGTTTAAGTAGATTGCACTTTACTTTTTCCTTAACAGCTTCAGTATAATTGATCAAATTTCTATTTTGTCATGGCCAATCCATATTTGTACTTAACCAAGTTCATCTTCCAATATGCCATTAAAACTGCTGTAGAGACATATGCCAAATATTTAAATCAGTCAAGTGCACACATTTAGCACATTTCTATTTTACCTAGCTAAGCTTTCTACCACCCATTATTAGAAACAAGTACCTATACATTATATATGATTAATTCATTTTTTTGGATATTATATTAGTTGCAGAGAAGCTGCTGTTTTAAGATAAACTTTGGACATCTTGACATGAAGTGTTCTATCTGATTTTTGTATCACCTTTCTTGCCTACAGAGATTTACATTTATTATTATTGTAGAATACCTGAAGATTACCTTTGAATATCTAACAGTGACATGTACTTTTGATACATTACAAATGTGAGATTTAATAGTCTTGGGAAGCTTAAATTGTATTAAGCTTTTATTAACTAAGGATTTTCTCTATATAATTGAATAACTCAAAGATATGACACCTAACATGACAATAAAGATTAAATCTTCATTTAAGTTAAAAGTAACTTTCATATTTTGAGTTAGAAAAGTAAGTAAAAATAAACTTTCAGTAAACATCATTTAATATTTTTGTTTGGAATTATATTTACTTGGAGCACACATGACTTACATAATCCGTTGTAAATATTACTTATAAGTAGTTGTCTTCTTTGAAAGTAGTTTTGTATTATAAATTCTGCATCATGTGTTAGGTCATTCTTGCACTGCTGTGAGGAAATACCAGAGACTGCATAATTTGTAAAGAAAAGAGATTGAATTGGCTCATGGTTCTACAGGCTGTTCAGAAAACATGGCACTGGCATATCCTTGGCTCCTGGGAAGACCTCAGAGAGTTCTTACTTATGGTTAAAAGTGAAGCAGGAGCAGGCACATCACATGGACAGAGTGGGAGCCGGAGGGAAAAAAGGGGAGGTGCCATGCACTTTTAAACAACCAGATCTTGAGACAACTTACTCATTCAGGACAGCACCAGGACATAACGGATCCCCACATGATCTAATCACATCCCACCAGGACTGACTTCCAACACTGGGGATTACATTTCAACATGAGATTTAGAGGGGACACATATCCCAAATATACCATATATAAGAAAAACAAATTCATTTCTATTTTATATCAAGACATTTTTATTTATTCATGAGCAAATACTACTTTTATATTTTAATGCAACTTGTATTACCATATTTTAAGACTTCCAATTTTTTGGCTTTTAAATAAATAAAGTCAAACTCTGCCTATTATATTCATTGTATTCTCTCAATGCATTTTATATAACTTAAATTCTAAGTTATGTATACAGATCAATAAAAGCGTTTGCAAAAGCTTAATGTGTTTAATTGGCTGATTAATTTTTGAAATTTTATAATAAGATGCAATTTTACCACAAGATAGCAGACTTACTTATGAATTACTAAGTGCCTTTTAGAAATGATTATTTTTGGTACTCAGTTTAAGCCAGGAATTGCATATACTCATGGGTATTAGGCATGTATAAAATGAAATTATAACAATACTACTGTAACACATTTTAATGGATTAAATTCTTTTAACATATGAGATGAGCACTTCCCTTTCTTTTTTCTATTCTCTTTTTAATCTTCATATTTTCTTTGCATGATATTTTATTTTTAATCTCTTAGCATTTATTAATTAACCAGTATTAACACAGGCATTGATGTCACTCATATCTGAGCTACTATGATTTCTCCACCAGCATTTATCTGTGTAACCTGGAAAAATGATGTTGTTCCTAGGCAATAAAAAATTATTTAAAATAGAAAAAATTATAGATTCTAACTCAGGTTGCTAGGAATAATATTGTAAAAATATGCAGAAAGTATGTAATACACACATATGCAATGTTAAAGTATTACCATATATTGAATGTATTATATATTAAAATTAATATAAGAAAGGATTATCTTTTTTTTTTTTTTAGTGTAAGGTGTCAGGAAGGAATCCAGTTTCTGCTTTTTGCACATGGCTAGCCAGTTTTCCCAACACCATTTATTGAACAAGGAATCCTTTCCCCATTGCTTGTTTTCATCAGGTTTGTCAAATCAGTTAGTTGTAGATGTGTGGCATTGCCTCTGAGGCCTCTGTTCTGTTCCATTGGTTTATATCTCTTTTTTGGAACCAGTACTATGCTGTTTTGATTACTGTAGCCTTGTAGCATAGTTTGAAGTCAGGTAGCGTGATGGCTCCAGCTTTGTTTTTTTGCTTAGAATTGACTGAGCTAGGCAGGCTCTCTTTTGGTTCCACATGAAGTTTAAGGTGTTTTTTTTCCAGTTCTGTGAAGAGGGTCATAGGTAGCTTGATGGGGATAGCATTGAATCTATACATTACTTTGGGCAGTGTAGCCATTTTCACAATACTGATTCTTCCTAACCATGAGCATGGAACGTTTTTCCATCTGTGTCCTCTCTTATTTCCTTGAGTAGTGGTTTGTAGTTCTCCTTGAAGAGGTCCTTTACATCCTTTGTTAGTTGTATTCCCACATATTTTATTCTCTTTGTAGCAATTGTGAATGGCAGTTCTTTCTTGATTTGGCTCTCTTTAAGTCTGTTATTGGTGTATAGGAATGCTTGTGATTTTTGCAGGTTGATTTTGAATCCTGAGACTTTGCTGAAGTTGCTTATCAGTTTCAGGAGATTTTGAGCTGAGATGATGGGGTCTTTTAAATACACAATCATGTCATCTGCAAATAGAGACAATTTGACTTTCTTCTTTCCTAATTGAATACCCTTTATTTCTTTTTCTTGCCTGATTGCTCTGGCTAGAACTTCCAATGCTATATTGCATAGGAGTGGTGAGAGAGGGCATCCTTGTCTAGTGCCAGATTTCAAAGGGACTGCTTCCAGTTTTTGCCCATTCAGTATGACATTGGCTGTGGGTTTGTCATAAATAATTTTTATCACTTTGAAATATGTTCTGTCGATACCCAGTTTATTGAGAGTTTTTAGCATAAAGGGCTGTTGAATTTTGTCGAAGGCCTTCTCTGCACCTATTGAGATAATTATGTGGTTTTTATCTTTGGTTCTGTTTATGTGGTGAATTAAGTTTATAAACTTGCGTATGTTGAAGGAGCCTTGCATCCCCGGAATGAAGCCTACTTGATCATGGTGTATAAACTTTTTGATGTGCTGTTGTACTCCGTTTGCCAGTATTTTATTGAAGATTTTTGCATCTATGTTCATCATGGTATTGGCCTGAAGTTTTGTTTTCTTGTTGAGTCTCAGCTGGGTTTTGGCGTAAGGATAATATTGGTCTCATAAAATGATTTGGGAAGGATTCCCTTTTTTTGGATTGTTTGGAATAGTTTCAGAAGGACTGTTACCAGCTCCTCTTTGTACATCTTGTAGAATTTGGCTGTGAGCCCATCTGGACCTGGGCTTTTTTTGGTTGGTATGCTACTAATTGTTGCCTCAACTTCAGCCCTTGTTATTGGTCTATTCAGGGTTTCGACTTCTTCCTGGTTTAGGCTTGGGAGAGTGCAAGTGTCCAGGAGTGTATCCATTTCTTCCAGGTTTACTGGTTTATGTGCATAGAGTTGTTTCTAGCAATCTCTGATTACTAGAAACAACTAGTTTTCATTTCTGTGGAATCTATGGTGATATCCCCTTTACCATTTTATATTGCATCTATTTGATTCTTCTCTCTTTTCTTTTTTATTAATCTGTCTTGTGGTCTGTCTATCTTGTTGATATTTTAAAAAACAAACTCCGGATTTATTAACTTTTTGAAGGGATTTTTGTGTTTCCATCTCCTTCAGTTCTGCTCTGATCTTTGTTATTTCTTGTCTTATGCTAGGTTTTGAGGTTTTTTTTTGAGGTTTTTTTTTTTTTTTTTTCTTATCTTACTCCTCTATCTCTTTCAATTTTGAAGATAGGGCGTCGATTTTAGATCTTTCCTTGCTTCTCATGTAGGCATTTATTGCTATAAATTTTCCTCTAGACACTGCTTTAAATGTGTCCCAGAAATTTTACTACATTGTGTCTTCATCCTTATTGGTTTCAAAGAGCATTTTTATTTCTGCCTTCATTTCATTGTTTATCCAGTCAACATTCAAGAGCCAGTTGTTCAGTTTTCATGAACTTGTGCAGTTCTAAGTTAGTTTCTTAATCCTGAGTTGTAATTTTAACTCCAGATGGATTAAAGAATTAAACCTAAGACCTAATGCCATAAAATCCCTAGAAGAAAACCTAGGCAAAACCATTCAGGACATAGGCAAAGGCAAGGACTTCATGACTAAAACACCGAAAGCATTGGCAACAAAAGCCAAAATAGACAAATGGAATCTAATTAAACTCCAGAGCTTCTGCACAGCAAAAGAATCAATCATTATAGTGAACAGGCAACCAACAGAATGGGAAAAAAATTTTTGCAATCTACCCATCTGACAAAGGGCTAATATCCAGAAGCTACAAAAACTTAAACAGATTTAAAAAAAAAAAAACCCATTCAAAAGTGGGTAAAGGATATGAACAGACACTTATCAAAAGAAGACATATATAAGGCCAACAAACATATGAAAAAATGCTCATCGTCACTGGTCATTAGAGAAATGCATATCAAAACTACACTGTGATACCATCTCACACCAATTAGAATGGTGATCATTAAAAAATCTGGAGACAACAGATGCTGGAGAGGATGTGGAGAAATAGGAACACTTTTACACATTGATGGGAGTGTAAATTAGTTCAACCATTGTGGAAGATAGTATGGCAATTCCTCAAGGACCTAGAAATAGAAATTCCATTTGACCCAGCAATCCCATTACTGGGTATATATCCAAAGGATTCTAAATCATTCTATTGTAAGGGCACATGCACGCAAATGTTCATTTCAGCACTGTTT
This sequence comes from Sapajus apella, assembly GCF_009761245.1. Classification (NCBI taxonomy): domain Eukaryota; kingdom Metazoa; phylum Chordata; class Mammalia; order Primates; family Cebidae; genus Sapajus; species Sapajus apella. The sequence continues at coordinate 35,626,009 of NW_022436949.1, forward strand.
ACAGTAGCAAAGACTTGGAAACAACCCAAATGCCCATCGATGATTGACTGGACAGGGAAAATGTGGCACATATATACCATGGAATACTATGCAGCCATAGAAAATAATGAGTCCATGTCCTTTGTAGGGATATGGATGAACCTGGAAACCATCATTCTCAGCAAACTGACACAAGAACAGAAAATCAAACACTGCGTGTCCTCACTCATAGGCGCATGTTGAACAATGAGAACACACGGACACAGGGAGGAGAGCAACACACACTGGGGTCTGTTGAGGGGGACTAGAGGAGGGACCATGGAGGTAGGGAGTTGGGGAGGGATAACATGGGGAGAAATGCCAGATATAGGTGACAAGGTTGGAGACAGCAAACCACATTGCCATGTATGTATCTGTGCAACAATCCTGTATGTTCTGCACGTGTACCCCAGAACCTAAAGTTCAATAAAATATATTAAAAACAAAAGAAAGCATTATCTTGTGTGTGATAACTAGGTCTTTCATACAACTTATCAAATATTGATGATAGTGTTGAGGAGGGCAATCATTTTATAGACTCTTCTATGAGACAATAACTTGACATATACTACCCAGTTCAACCTTAATGTCACTCTTTAAAAGTATTTCTTATGACTATTTCATAGGAGAAGCTTACAGAAGTAAATTGGCAACCTCATGTCATACTGCTACAACATAATAAAGCTAAGTTTTAAATCTATATTGTATTAAAGATACCACGCTATTTACAAATGGTGAGGTATTTTAATAAATTTAAATTTGATGTCAGTATTATAAAGATGAAAAACATTGCACACACACACATACACACGTATCCACATGCATAGGATATTAGATGTGATGGAGTATTTGTCGCATACCCCATTTAAGTGTTATGGAATAAAAAAAAAAAAGACAGTTAATGTTTATCAGTATGCTGTTTCTGCATTCTCTAAAACATTATCATATTGCTATCCATGGGGAGGGGCAGGTAGTGTGGTTGCTGTACTGAGATGATCTGATAGCCATGGGAGCAGTATCTTCAGAAGAAACTCTTTTCTACTTGTGGTTTGGCACTGGAGGCAAACTCATGGAAGGGAGATCCACACATAGGGCTCAGTACTTTTTAAATGGGATAGTGTACGTTGAAGCAGGAAGGGAACTGGGGTTGAGAAAATTGGAAGGATCAAACCAGAGACAGTGGGATCTCTTGCAGTCAAGCACAAACTGGTATCTGACATCAGTGATAGACAGCCAGGACTATTTTAAAAAAGGAAATCCAAAAGATATGTATTTGAAATTTAGGAAAGTCTTTCAGTTATTAGCAGGGATTTTGCTACATGGTGGAAAACACATGTTTTTGAAGGAGAATAGCAAGAATTACAGAGATACTGAAAATAAATCACTGGAGCAATTCATTGGTATGGAGAATGAACACAAAAAAGGCCAATGAGACCTCAATGACACAAGCAGAATGGGAACATAAGATTGACACGCAAATTGAGTAGATATGATGTTGGTTAAAAGTCCTTGATTTATAGTTTTCTTGAGCTAATATTTGACCTGAAACCTGGGCCAGATAGACGTTGACTATAGCCAGCCTCATTTTTCTCTGATTAAAAATAAAAGGGTCCCTTTTTCTTCCATACCCAAGTTATAAAGACTGAGCTTCAGATAGGTTACTTATCAAAAATAATTCCATCACCAATTTGTACCCCAGTAATCTGTGAGAGTTTTTAAAGCTTTGGCCTCTTATGTGCTATGGAAGAAAGCATTTTCAGGCTGTTGTGGAGCTTCCCCATATTCCCCACATTTGATGCTTTGTTGTCAGCCAACAACAGCCTTAGTCACAGCAAATTCTCTCTGCCACTTCTATTCTCCCATCTGAACCCAGAGGAGCTCTCTGTTCTCCTCTGCAGTCCTCAGTACAATCATAAATTATCTCCTAATTCCCAAAAGCACAGGCTGATATGTGGATGTAACTTTTAATGAGTATTTTCTTACAGTCCAATGAAGAGGAATATAATGAAGAGTGTTCATTCCCCACCTCTTACATGCATAAGAATCATCTGGAGAGTATGTTATAAAAAAGATTTCTAGAACGCACACTTAACAATTTTTATTTGAAAGGGCTAGGTTGACTCCCAACATATTACATTTCTAATAAGCTCCCAGATGATGCTTCTACTTCAGAGACTTCACTTTGTGTAATAAGAATAGAGAAAATCACAGCCCAACCTAAGCTATAACATAGTGTCTCTTACAAGACTATCTTGTTCCGTCACTTTAATCTACCCTTAAATTGGACAGGACCTAATGAGATCTCACTTCTAAACAACCAGTTTTCTCTCTTATCGATAATGCTAGAAAAAAAAAAGATAAATATTTTGTCTGAGAGTCCTCTTTATACTTCATGCAAAGTCTCTATCCTCAATGCTTCATGTATTGTCCCAACATTATTATTTTCTAAAGATTAATTCTAATAGACTGCTCTATTTCCTTCAGGGAAACTCCTTCCTCTAAAGGATGCAGTCTATTGCTGTAGAGAAAGAAAGACACAGATATTTTTGTCTTTGCTATAATTTTATTTTATTTATTTGAGTAAATACTTGCATAAGACTTTTATGCATTATAAAAATATTAATTCATTGAATCTTCATAAATGCCTTACAAAGTAGATAATGCTATTGACCCTCTTTTCAAATGTGGAAAATAAAATACAAATGAGAGATTGTAACTCCCAACCTCACATAATTAATAAAAAATAATGTGGTCTGGCTCTAGATCCTATATTCTTAGCCACTGCCTTATATTCCCTTTCCATTTTGCCCTGCAGCCACTCAAAATCTGTTTTATTTTTTTCCAAGATTATATTATTGTGCTAGAGAATAAGTGCTAAATTTGTGTAAAATTTAGAATGATAATGACATAAGAATCAGAGACAAACTGGCAAAACAAGAGGCAAGGCGGCAGTGGACGTCGTATCTCTGACAATGCAAATGCTTGGCTTTCTTTGAAGAGGTCATTGTGACACAGAATACAAAAAGAAAGATGGATTTCAGCTTTAACCACATGAATATATGTCAGTAAGATCAGAGAATAAAGAGTAAACTGCTTCCAGAAAACATAGGGATTATCTTTGGGTAGGGGGAGGATGGCTGTGGAGTCACGGCAGGAGGAACCAGGGGCCCAGAATCTGACTCAGTGGCTATGTGGACAGCCATATTTGCCAATAGGTTCCATCTTGGATTTCTAAAGGAACATCCCCAAGGGAAGTCTGGATATGGAACTGCAGGTGCTAACAAGGCATAAGAAAAAGGGGAAACTGGCCAGGCACGGTGCCACATTCCTGTAATCCCAGCACTTTGGGAGGCCAAGGTGGATGGATCACCTCAGGTCAGGAGTTCAAGGCCAGCCTGAATAACATGGTGGAACCCCGTCTCTACTAAATACAAAAAAATTAGCCTGGCAGAGTGGCAGTGCACACCTGTAATCCCAGCTACTTTGGAGGGTGAGTCAGGAGAATCTCTTGAACCCGGGAGGTGGAGGTTGCAATGAGCAGAGATCGCTCCATTGTGCTCCAGTCTTGGCAACAAGAGAGCATGGGCAGTTACTGTGCAATTATTTTTATCTGTAGTATAACTCATATTGTGATTACTTACCTAACCCCAAGGTTAAAGAAGGCTTATTAGTGAGCAGTGACTTTAGGCATTTAATGAGTAAGGGACTTAAGACAGTGAATCAGAAACTTAAACAACCATAAGTGTTGAGGGTGAAATGCCAAGGAAAATCTCACGTGGATTTCAGAAAATCAAAAAGGGATCAAATCAAATTACATTTTTCACTTATTTATGCCAATAAATATTCTAGAAAACAGATGTCTGGGCCAGGCATGGTGGCTCGTACCTGCAAACACAGCACTTTGGCAAGCTGAGGCGTACAGACCACGAGGTCGAGACCAGGAGTTTGAGACCAGTCTGGCCAATATGGTGAAACCCCGTCTCTACTAAAAATATAAAAAATTAGCCGGGTGTGGTGGCGTTCGCCTGCAGTCCCAACTACTCGGGAGTCTGAGGCAAAAGAATCATTTCAACCAGCAGGCAGAAGTTGCAGTGAGCCAGGATAGCATTGCTGCACTCCAGCCTGGGTGACAGAGTGAGACTCTGTTTCAAAAAAAAAAGGAAAGAAAAGAGAAGAAAACAGATGTCTGTCATCTTTATTAGCAAAAGCAATCATCCGGCTAGTAGATTAATGTCTTTCATTGTCTATTTCCATTTTATGAGGATTCCCAAAATGACAAGTAGCAATTTTAAATTCCAGTTCAGAGGGATTATGATTGTGACTACTAAATGAAATATTCAAATATGGTTTTATGGACTGTTTGTCCAAATTGATATGGTTAAATGCTTACCACCAATGTGATAAAATTAGGAGATGGGACCTTCAGGAGGTAAAATTGGGTCATGAGGATGAAGTCTTCATGAATGGAATTTGTGCCCTCATAAAAGAGACCACAGAGAACGCTCTAGCCCTCTCTCTATTACATGAGGTAACAATGTGCAGTCAACAGTCTGCAGCTTGACAGATGGTCCTCACTCAAACCTGATAGCACTGGCAGCTTTATCTCAGATTTCCAGCCTGCAGAATGGTGAGAAATAAATTTCTGTTGCTTTCAAGCCACCTAGTCTATGGTGCTTTTTTTTTAATAGCAAGGCAAGCCAACTTAGACATATGGAAGCTAAAATTGTAAACCAGTAAAGCCCAAGTTGTTAAAAAAGCAACAATTTTAGCCCCAAAATGGAAAGGAGCTACTCCTGTTTCCACCCCTCGAGTCTTTTACCTGCTGTGTACTGGCTATGGGAGAAGCAGTATACATATTGGGCAGAGGTTCTGAGCATACAAAACTTCAGTCCCATAGTAAATCAGTAACATATCTCATGGGACTGTGAGATCATCATGACGAAGTGCCAGGGAGTTGATACTGCCTTAGATATTGTACGAGGGGGCTACATGATTTGTTTCAGCAAGGAAACTACTGACTGATTAACTTTGTTACAACTTCACACTCCATAATTTATCTGTCATACAAATGGGCAAAATTCATGAGTCAAATGAAGGCATAATATTAATTCTAACACCTGTACCTCTTCTGTAACATTTTTATTGTAAAATATAACACAAATACTACATTAGAAAAATGAACCCATACAATCAAGATTCAGGCCAAAATGGAGTGTTTGTACCATGTAGCACCTTATATATTTTCTAGGTGACCCCACTAAAAGTAACCAACATTCTGACTTTTATGGAAATAAATTCTTTGTTTGTATTTATAATTTTACCTCTCAGAAATGTATCTCTAAAAATTACACTTCAGGTTTTTCTCTAACATTTAGAATTTTACTAATATAGTCTCTTGGTTAATGTTTGTATGGAATGTATGTTTTTATTTTTATTTTCAATGTCTGTGCATCCTTACTTTTTAGATATGCATGTAGCTAGAAATATATTTCCAACCTGAAAATATCATTTTTTCAGAGTATTTAAGCAACTTTTTTTTAAAGCACTGATGTACAGGTAGCCATTCTGTCTGAATGCATTGAATACTTATTTTAGAAAATAAATGATCACAGTTAACATCATAATGGTGCAGATAACAAAAGATATCTCAAAAACTTATCTAAATGTAGAAGGATCCTAAGGTTTCATAGCAAGACAGTATCAAAGATTCAAATGGTGCGTAGATTTATTTGGTTTGAACTTACTTTTTAAATAAGAGGCCTTACTGTCTTAACACTTTTGTATTTCCTTCTATCTCCTTTGCTGTTTGTTTCAGATTAATTTTATTTGTTTGCTATTTTAAAGCTAATTAAGTTATTAGTTCTAGATTTTTAATCAATGATGTTTACTAGGTTGATGGGTTTTTCTTTCTATTCTTAGATTTCAAAGAGTATGCATTTTTAGGCTGGGTATGGTGACTCACACCTGTAATACTAGCAGTTTGAGAGGCCAAGGAGGGCAGATCACTTGAGTTCGGTAGTTTAAGAACAGCCTGGCCAACATAGCAAAACCTTATGTCTATTAAAAATACAAAAAATAGCTGGGTGTGGTGGCGGGCGCCTGTAATCCTAGATATACTGGAGGCTGAGTGTGAGGAATCACTTGAACCCAGAAGGCAGGGGCTGTAGTGAGCTGAGATCATGCCACTGTACTCCATCCTGGGCAGCAGAACAAGACACCATCTCAAAAACAAACAAAACAAAATCAAACAAACAAACAAATGAAAAGCAAAAGAGCATAGTGTTTTTGTTTTTTTGTCTTAAAAAATCATGAATGAGCATTGAAGTTTTAAAATAATTTTTCTTTTTGACATAATCATATGGGTTATTTTTTATTTTCCCAGTGATAAATTACACTGATTGATTTTAGAATGTTTAAAACTAGCTGTTGCGGCTGGGCTCAGTGGCTCACGCCTGTAATCCCAGCACTTTGGGAGGCTGAGGGGGGTGGATCACGAGGTCAAGAGATCGAGACCATCCTGGCCAACATGGTGAAACTCCGTCTCTACTAAAAATATAAAAAAAATTAGCTGGGCATGGTGGCCCGCGCCTGTAGTCCCAGCTACTCGGAAGGCTGAGGCAGAAGAATTGTTTGAACCCGGGAGGCGGAGTTTGCAGTGAGCCAAGATTGCACCACTGCACTCCAGCCTGGAGCCTGGTGACAGGGCAAGACTCTGTCTCAAAAATAAATAAATAAATAAATAAATATAAACTAACATTTGCATTCCAGGATTAAACACTACTTGATAAAATTTCATTACCTTTTTAAAAGTTTTTGTTTGTTTAGAGACAGTGTCTTCCTCACTTGCCTAAGCTAGAGTGCAGTACCATGATCATAGCACACTGCAAGCTCAAACTCCTGGATGCAAGCAATTCCTCTGACTCAGCCTCCCAAGTAGCTGGGACTACAGGTGTGCCACCATGTCTGAATATTTTTTTATTTTTAAATTTTTATAGAGATGAGGTCTCCCTATGTTACCCAGGCTGATTTTTGAACTCCTGGCCTCAAGGGATCCTCCCACCTCAGCCCCCTACAGTGCTATGATTACAGGTGTGACCCATCATGCCTCACTTTCATTATCTTTTCTATATATAGCTAGAATCAATGCATTATATTATGTCATTTTATATGGTTTTATTTCAAAATTTTATTGGCATAAGTTTAGCAACATTCCTTCTTTCTTCTATATGTTTTCTGAAAAATATCATATACAATATTACTTATTTCTTCAATATTTGATAGAATTAACGAATGAAGTAATATGAGCTCAGAATTTTCTATGAGAAGTTGTTTTTAATGATGAATTTGATTTCTTCGATCAATATAAGGCTGTTCAGGTTTTCTAATTTTTCATGCTATCAGTTTTGTTAAATTGTTTTTTCTTGCTCCTTTCTTGATCAGTCTAGCAGAAAGTTTACCAATTTAATTGCTCTTTTTAAACACTAACTTTTTATTACTTTTTATTATTTCTTTCATTTGCCTGCTTTCTAGTTCATTAATTTCTGTTCTCATCATTATTACTGCCTTGCTTCCATTGAATTTTGTATAACATGCACATCTTTTTCTTGCTCCTTAAAAATACCTTATTTTAAACATTTCTTCTTTTCTAATATAAGCATAGAAAGCTATAAATTTATTTTAAAGCATATCTTTAGCTACATCCTACATATTTTGATAGGTTTTGCTTGTATCTGTTTACCTTCTATGTTTCTTTGCAATTTTCTCCTTAGTCCATAGGTTATTTAGGATTTTGTGGTCTAATTTCTAATTATTTGAGGATCTTTGATATATCATTTTATCTAAAAATTAGATACAATTTCAAAGTGATCAGGGTATATACTTTTTATGTTTTCAAGCTTTGGGATACATTGGGCTTTGTTTCGTGATCTATCACAGGGTCTATCCAGTGTAATTGAACCGTATCATGGTCTACTTGAATACTATATGCATTTTGTCATTGTTGCATGTGGTATTTTTTAAATGTCAAGTAAGCAAGTAGGATGATAGCACTGTCTTTTGTCTTTTACATCTTACTGATTTTCTCTCTGTTTGTTCTATTAACTGCTGAGGAGAGTGATGATATCTCTAACTTTAATTGTGAATTTATCTAGAGCTCTTTATTATTTTCTTTTTTTGTTTCATGTATTTTGGAGCTGCATCCATGATTATGTCCTATTATTTGCTTGTATTACTATTATTTGTTTGTATTACTACAATTTTTTATAGTTTTAGTAATTTCTTTAGTTCAATAAACACAATACTGGCCACTCAGAAATGGCCATACCCTAATTCCCAGAACCTATGAATGTGTTAATTTACATGGCAGTAGAGATTTCACAGATGATATTAATGTCAAGAATGAAGAGATAGGCATTTTATCCTGGATCATCCAAGTAGGCCAAATCTAATTACAGGAGTCCTTAACATAGGGGAAGTTTTCCCAGGAGGATCAGAGAAAAAGCGGCAACAAGGAAAGAGGAATCAGAGAGAGGAAGCCTGAGAAGGACTCAACTCACTGTGGCTGGCTTTGAACATGCAGGAAAGAAGCCCTGAGCAAGAGACTGGCAATGGCCCTCTGATGACAGCCAGCAAGAAAATGGGGGCCCTTCATTCTGTAACCGCAAGTAGCTAAATTCTGCCAACAACCTGAGTAAGCAGGAATGGATTCTTCCTTAGACCTCCAGAAAGAAACACAGTCCAGCTGACAAATTGATCTTAGTTTATATTACTGTGTGGGACTGCTGTCTCACAGAAATGTCTGACCATATTAGGTGTGCTGTATTAAGCCCCTAAATTTGTAATTTGTTATGGGAACAATAGAAAACCAATATACCTAGAATGTACAACATGCATTTTAAATCTAACCACAGTTTACTTTCAAATAATACTACAACACTTTACAAGTAAAACAATACCCTCTTGTCTTCCCTAAATTCATGTCCACCAGGAACCTCAAAATATAACCTTCCTATAAAATAGTCTTTGCAAATGTTCTTGATTAAGAATCTCCAGATAAAATTATCTTGAATTAGAAGGGGCCCTAAATCTAACCACTGGGATCCTTTTAAAAAGAAGAGAAGACATAGAGAAGAATACCATGTGGAGACAGAAGAAATGGAAATTATTATGTAAGGCAATAATCCAAGGAATATCAAGGATTGCTGAGAGTCACCTGTAGCTAGGAGAAGATGCTGAGCATTTCCCCCTAGAGCTTTCAGAAAGGAGCATGGCTCTGATGCCACTTTGATTTTGGACTTCTAGTCCCAAGAACTGTGAGAAAGTTTCTGCAGTTTTAAGCCACCAAGTTTTTGGTACTTAGTTTTGGCAACCCTAGATAACTAATATATTCTGCTAGTTCAATAAGAGGTGTGACACTTGATTATATGTGGATCACAGCTGAATCGCCCAATGAAACCAAATTAAATTTTTGATCAAAACTTGTGAGCCAAATATAATAGTTTTTGAACACCTAAATTTTGGGAGAGTTTGTTTTGCAGCAATAAATGGGTTGTAATGAGTTGTTTCTAACCAATCACATCTCAATAGGTAAGATGGTAAACTCATAGCAATCTTAATGGATGAAAATGGAAATTAGTTGCTTCCATACCAATAGCATAAAACTCGGAACTGATTTTGGGATGAAACAGCAGGCAGAATTTGGAAGAGCCTTAAGGATACAGTTGGTAAGGTCTTGAATGACAATGAGGAAAACTGTTATTGGAAGTTAGAGAATGAAGATGCTTGCAATAATGAAATATTTTATTAGAATCTAGAATGGTTGCCTAATTAACTCAGGAGAAAATGTAGAACATGGGCAGGCTGTTGAAAACACCTACTGAATAATAGGACATATTAAGTAATTAAAATATTGATTAAAGATTTCATCACTTTATCTTGTGTAGGTGAGTCAAGGAGGACAAAGTTCTATTTTAGTAAATAAGTACATGGAAGTTCAAAATTCTTTAGGTTGGCCATGAATTTGTTATAGGAAGAGATTCAGCAAGAGAGGGTTAGAATTATGAAAAATGATATATTATGATGGATTTTCCTACTAGGTTATGGCATCATCTCCATAATTTTTTGAGTTTAAACACATAGTAAATTAGGAAACTAAAAATAATCTGATTAATTGAATGCTAGTTCCCAGAAGGTTTCAAATGATTCTCTGTCTTACTTCTACAAATATATCTCTTCATAGATGATCAAGGGATCTAAGAATACATTAATGAGATTAAGTCATTATCAGATGTTTACTGAGTTTCCCCAGTGACAATCTCCATAAGTATACAAAAAGATCCCAATTTGAATTGCTTTATTCCATTGATATATTACATTGAACATTATGTGTATACATATATGTATGGTATAATATCCAGAAACAGTATGAACAGTAGTTTTCCTTCTGTGCTGGGAATATTTTTTTGCCCCTAGTTCATTACAATTCCCTTTAGTAGTAACCAGTATATAACATGTTATCTCACTATTGATATAGATAGATGTGGTCTGCACACATAAGATCTATATGTACATACTAACTTCCTTTTTTGTTTACACACGTGGTAGCATACTACATACAGTAGTTGACTTGAAATGACATATTTTGTAAATCATTTTTTGTTAATACCTAAATTAATGGTTCTAGTCTATAAGCATTTTGTATTACTAAATTTAGTAAATGCTATATTTTTAAAATACCGAATATGTTAGTTGTATTCCATGGTTTGGTATAAATTAAGTAATTTGAGATGAAGAAATCTCTATATAGAATCATTTAAATGAGCTTAATCCTCACTTATCTAACAAGTAAGAAAGAAGATAATGCTTAGCACTGAAAACTTAAAAATGATAATATAAACACTAGTTAGTCAAAGTGCAGCAAACTCCAATGCAGAGGTGGGAATTAGCACAGCAAGGGGATTCTGCTTTTTATTATAAGACCACTTGTTATTTTGTTTTAAACCATATACATATTTTTTAATTAAAAATAAGATACCATTGAAAAAGAAGGAATGCAAGGAAAGTGTAACTATTGAGGGTCTAGTGTGTACTATATCAAGACCATTTATTAAAACAGAATTAGAATACATGCCACTAAAATGAACAAAGTTTATTTTGTCCTGTCTCCCATTTCTTTAGTATTCTCTTAAGTCACACATGACTGAAACTTATTAATCCAAAAATGGTTCATTTATTATATAATTGTTCCTTTCTCTGGTTGTTAAACATTTGACACTTTTTACCTGATTTGTTATCACACCTTGTATTCAACAGTCTTGATCAGGTCCTTGTATGGTGATATAATTTGGATATTTGTTGCTTCCAAATCTCACATTGAAATGTGATCCCCAGTATCGGAAGTGGAGTGTGGAAGGAGATGTTTGAGATCTTTCATCAATGGCTTGATGCCAGCTCTTCGATGATGAATGAGTTCTTAGTCTATTAGTTCACATGAGACCTGGTTGGTTTAAGGGACTGGGACATCTCTTTTATCTTGCTCCTGCTGTCACCATAGGAGTTACTTGCTCCCTCTTCACCTCCCACTATGAATGAGTAAAAGCTTCTAGAGGCCCTACCAGAAACCAACCAGATGCTGGAGGCGTGCTTCTTGGGCAATCTGCAGAACTATTAGCCAAATAAACTTCTTTATAAATCACCCAGCCCCGGGTATCCCCTTTATAGCAACCCAAAATGACAAATACAAATGATTATTTCTAGAAAAGTAATTTGGGATTATTTTTAGTCAATTTCAAATTAATTATGTTGCAATTTTGATTTGGGTTTTGTTAGTTTATAGATTAATTTAATGTTAAATTGATATCTTTACACTGTCAAGTTGTTTTAGAGAAATACATCATATTGCCTTCTGCTTAATATAAAAGTAAACTTTACACTTCTGTATTGTTTTGTAAATTTCCCTTAATCAATTTAGTACAATATTTATTTATTTTATTCAGATTAAATTTATTTTATCTATTATCTCTTTTTACTTTATCTTTCAAAATTGAATTATGGCATACTTATACAAAATATGGTGTTTGTTGTTTACATTTTAATATGATAAAGTCAGTATTGCAAATAAAACTAACAATTAGCTTATTTAATGGGAAGAAAATTCAAATTTATATACACATCCCTGATATCATTTCTCTCTCTAAATAACTCACGATTAGCCTATTTAGTGGGAAGAAAATAATACAAATGTATATACACATTCCTGATAGAATAGCAATAAATAATATTGGGCTTTTTTCTGCTTATTAAATTTTGATATATAAAGCCATTTTGCATATTGACAATTTATGCCCTAGAAAAAATAATTAATAATATATACTGATATATAAATTTGTAATATAAATGATCACATAATAACATGTGATGCAACATTTTACCACATTCTAGTGTACATCACAATAATATATTCATTTATTTTTTAAGGTCTGTATGTCAAATATTCTTATTGGCATTAAGAAGTTTCTATGAAAGGGAAAACAATTGTCAACACAGATTTCTCAAGGGAAGGAGTGTGCATATATTTTTTTCTATCTATATTAATCTTTGGTACTTTAAAATCAAAGGTATTTTGTAAGGTCTTGACTAATTGATATGTAAAGTTTAATTGCAAATAACCATACTTAACATCGATCTTTGTCTCAGGATTGTACATTAATATTTTACTTAAAACATTCAGAGTATATATTAATATAATGCAACTGAGTACTAGACACCTCCTTCAACATAGAGAAGAAATGTTTTTTGTGGGACTATTTAATGAATATATTAAACAAAAGCACAAGTACCAAGGATATCATTGCATGCTTCTGATACTACATTTTTATCTTTCTTCATTCACAAATTTTCATCATAGACTAAGTGTCTACGAATCAGCACATTGAAGAATTTCACTATAAACAGAAATATCAGATACAATCAATAAATGAAATTCAAATATTTTCAATGAATAACATTAAGATTAGTTTTGATAACTAGTTGTCCATAGACTGACATATTGCAGTTTATTATAATAAAACATTGGGCAACAATTTAAAAGACAATAAAATATGCTGATGGAAGTCAAGAACAACTCATTAGCATAAGATATATAGGTCATTTTTTAATGAAACCAAGGATTGTCAGAAAAATAAATCAAAATTGCCATAATAATCACCATTTGAAATAAAAGCAATCAGCATTTTCAAATATATCAAACAGAGTTAGCAAAGTCCTTTAACATATCTATTATTTGTGCAACAGCTGTTAAGTCATAACATTTATATCAACATTTTTAGCATCAGAATTTGAAGCTCCAATGTGATTTGACAGATATAATATTTAACATTAAAATACTAGAGCTGTGATTTTTGTTATTCTTCATCTAGAGATATTGTAATCAATAAAATTTATTTTGCTAAATAGGCAACATCTATATAAAAATATAATCTTAAACAGAACTTAGTCTTTATAATGACACAAGAGAATAATATTTTGAACCACTTTTGAAAAAGACAGATTCTCCTGACTTGTAGAAAGAATTGAAGATTTGTTCAAGAGATTAAATATGAAATCTGTATTGTTTCATTTTTACAAATATAGATGTGAATATAAAATGTACAAGAGATTTTAATTTTTTTATTTTTTTACTTATTGCATTTTAGGTTTTGGGGTACATGTGAAGAACATGCAAGATTATTGCATAGGTACGCACATGGCAGTGTGATTTTCTGCCTTCCTTCCCATCACCTATATCTGGCATTGCTCCCCATGCTATCTCTCCCCAACTCCCCACCCCACTCTGTCCCTCCCCTATTTCCCCCTGACAGATCCCGGTGTGTGATGCTCCCCTCCCTGTGTCCATGTGTTCTCATTGTTCGACACCCACCTATGAGTGAGAACATGCGGTGTTAGATTTTCTGTTCTTGTGTCAGTTTGCTGAGGATGATGATTTCCATGTTCATCTATGTCCCTACAAAGGACATGAACTCATCGTTTTCTCTGGCTGCATAGTATTCCATGGTGTACATGTGCCACATTTTCCCTGTCCAGTCTATCATCAATGGGCATTTGGGTTGGTTCCAGGTCTTTGCTATTGTAAACAGTGCTGCAATGAACATTTGTGTGCATGTGTCCTTATAGTAGAAAGATTTATAATCCTTTGGATATATACCAAGTAATGGGATTGCTGGGTCAAATGGAATTTCTATGTCTAGGTCCTAGAGGAATCGCCACACTGTCTTCCACAATGGTTGAACTAATTTACACTCCCACCAACAGTGTAAAAGTGTTCCTATTTCTCCACATCCTCTCCAGCACCTGTTGACTCCAGATTTTTTAATGACCACCATTCTAACTGGTGTGACATGGTATCTCAATGCGGTTTTGACTTGCATTTCTCTAATGACTAGTGATGACGAGCATTTTTTTCATATGTTTGTTGGCCTCATGTATGTCTTCTTTTGTAAAGTATCTGTTCATATCCTTTGCTGACTTTTGAAAGGGCATATTTGTTTTTTCCTTGTAAATCTGTTTTAGTTCTTTGTAGATTCTTGATATCAGCCCTTTGTTAGATGGGTAGATTGCAAAAATTTTTTCCCATTCTCTTGGTTGCTGATTCACTCTAATGACTGTTTCTTTGCTGTGCAGAAGCTCTGGAGTTTAATTAGGTCCCATTTGTCTATTTTGGCTTTTATTGCTGGTACTTTTGGTGTTTGGGTTATGAAGTCCTTGCCGATGCCTATGTCCTGAATGGTTTTGCCTAGATTTTTGGGGGGGTTTTATAGTGTTAGGTCTTATGTTTAAGTCTTTAATCCATCTGGAGTTAATTTTATTGTAAGGTGTCAGGAAGTGGTCCAGTTTCTGCTTTCTGCACATGGCTAGCCAGTTTTCCCAACACCATTTATTAAACAGGGACTCCTTTCCCCATTGCTTGTTTTTGTGAGCCTTGTCAAAGGTCAGATGGTTGTAGATGTGTGGTGTTGCCTCTGAGGCATCTGTTCTGTTCCATTGGTCTATATCTCTGTTTTGATACCAGTACCATGATGTTTTGATTACTGTAGGCTTGTAGTATAGTTTGAAGTCAGGTAGTGTGATGCCTCCAGCTTTGTTCTTTTTTCTTAGAATTGACTTAGCTTTGTGGGCTCTCTTTTGGTTCCATATGAAATTTAAGGTGGTTTTTTCCACTTCTTTGAAGAAGGTCATACGTAGCTTGATGAGGATAGCATTGAATCTGTAAATTACTTTGGGCAGTATGGCCATTTTCACTATATTGATTCTTCCTAACCATGAGCATGGAATGTTTCTCCATCTGTTTGTGTCCTCTCTTATTTCCTTGAGCAGTGGTTTGTAGTTCTTCTTGAAGAGGTCCTTTATGTTCTTTGTTAGTTGTATTCCTAGGTGTTTTATTCTCTTTGTAGCAATTGTGAATAGCATTTCGTTCTTGATTTGGCTCTCTTTAAGTCTATTATTGGTGTATAGGGATGCTTGTGATTTCTCCACGTTGATTTTGTATCCTGAGACTTTGCTGAATTTGCTTATGACTTTCAGGAGATTTTGGGCTGCGATGATAGTGTCTTCTAAATATACAGTCATGTTATCTGCAAATAGAGACAATTTGACTTCCTCCTTTCCTATCTGAATACCCTTTATTTCTTTTTCTTGCCCGATTGCTCTGACTAGAACTTCCAATACAATATTGAATAGGAGTGGTGAGAGAGGGCATCCTTGTCTAGTGCCAGATTTCAACGGGACTGCTTCCAGTTTTTGCTCATTCCATATGATATTGGCTGTTGTTTTGTTGTAAATATGTTTTATTATTTTGAGTTACGTTCCATCAATACCTAGTTTATTGAGGGTTTTTAGCATAAAGGGCTGTTGAATTTTGTGAAAGGCCTTCTCTGCATCAGTTGAGATAATCATGTGTTTTTTATCTTTGGTTCTGTTTATGTGGGGAATTATGTTTATAGTCTTGCATATGTTCAATCAGCCTTGCATCCCCAGGGTGAAGCCTACTTGGTCATGGTGGATAAGCTTTTTGATGTGCTGTTGCAATAGATTTGCCAGTATTTTATTGAAGATTTTTGCATCTATGTTCATTAAGGATATTGGCCTGTATTTTTCTTTTCTTGCTGAGTCTATGCCCGGTTTTGGTATTAGGATGGTTTTGGTCTCATAAAATGATTTGGGAAGGATTCCCTCTTTTTCGATTGTTTGGAATAGTTTCAGAAGGACTGGTACCAGATCCTCTTTGTATGTCTGGTAGAATTCAGCTGTGAACCCATCTGAACCTGGGCTTTTTTTGTTCATAGGCTCTTAATTGCTGCCTCAACTTCTTCCCTTGTTATTGGCCTATTCAGGGTTTCAATTTCTTCCTGGTTTAGGCTTGGGAGGATGCAAGTGTCCAGGAATTTATCCATTTCTTCCAGGTTTACTAGTTTATGTGAATAGAGTTGTTTGTAATAATCTTTGATGGCGGTTGCATTTCTGTGGAATCTGTGGTGATATCCAGTTTATCATTTTTTATTGCGTCTATTTGATTATTCTCTCTTTTCTTTTTTATTAATCTGGCTTGTTGTCTATTTTGTTGATCTTTTTGAAAAATCAGCTCCTGGATTCATTGATTTTTTGAAGGGTTTTTTGTGTCTCTATCTCCTTCAGTTCTGCTCTGATCTTAGCTATTTCTTGTCTTCTGCTAGGCTTTGAGGTTTTTTTTGTTTGTTTGTTTTTTTCTTTTTTATCTTGCTCCTCTAGCTCTTTCAATTTTGAAGACAAGGTGTCGATTTTAGATCTTTCCTTGCTTCTCATGTGGGCATTTATTGCTATATATTTTCCTCTAGACATTGCTTTAAATGTGTCCCAGAGATCCTGATACATTGTGTCTTCGTTCTCGTTGGTTTCTAAGAACATCTTTACTTCTGCCTTCATTTCATTGTTTGTCCAGTCAACATTCAGAGCCAGTTGTTCAGTTTCCATGAAGCTGTGCAGTTCTGAGTTAGTTTCTAAATTCTGAGTTCTAACTTGATTGCACTATGGTCTGAGAGACTGTTTGTTATTATTTCCGTTCTTTTGCATTTGCTCAGGAGTGATTTACTTCCAATTATGTGGTCAATTTTAGATTAGGTGTGATTTGGTGCTGAGAAGAATGTGTATTCTGTGGATTTGGGGTAGAGAGTTCTGAAAATGTCTATTAGGTTTGCTTGGTTCAGGTCTGAGTTCAAGTCCTGGATATCCTTGTTAATTTTCTGTCTCGTTGATCTGTCTAATATTGACAATGGGGTGTTAAAGCCTCCCACTATTATTGTGTGGGAGTCTAAGTCTCTTTATAAGTCATTAAGAACTTGCCTTATGCATCTGGGTGCTCCTGTATTGGGTGTGTATATATTTAGGATTATTAGCTCTTCTTGTTGCATTGATCCTTTTACCATTATGTAATGTCCTTCTTTGTCTCTTTTGATCTTTGATGGTTTAAAGTCTATTTTATCAGAGACTAGAATTGTAACTCCTGCTTTTTTTTGCTCTCCATTTGCTTGGTAAATCTTCCTCCATCCCTTTATTTTGAGCCTTTGTGTATCCTTGCATGGGAGATGGGTTTCCTGGATACAGCACACTGATGGGTTTTGTCTTTTTATCCAATTTGCCAGTCTGTGTCTTCTGATTGGGGCATTTAGCTCATTTACATTTAGGGCTCATATTGTTATATGTGAATTTGATCCTGCCATTTTGATGCTAGCTGGCTGTTTTGCCCATTAGTTGATGCAGTTTCTTCATTGTGTTGATGCTCTTCACCATTTGGTATGTTTTTGGAGTGGCTGGTACTAGTTGTTCCTTTCTATGTTTAGTGCTTCTTTCAGGAGCTCTTGTAAAGCAGGCCTGGTGATGATGAAATCTCTTGAGTACTTGCTTGTTCATAAAGGATTTTATTTCTCCTTCACTTATGAAGCTTAGATTGGCTGGATATGAAATTCTGATTTGAAAGTTCTTTTCTTTAAGGATGTTGAATATTGGCCCCCACTCACTTCCGGCTTGTAGGGTTTCTGCTGAGAGATCTACTGTGAGTCTGATGGTCTTCCCTTTGTGGGTAACCCAACCTTTCTCTCTGGCTGCCCTTAGCATTTTCTCAGATGATTATGTGCCTTGGGGTTGCTCTACTTGAGGAATATCTTTGTGATGTTCTCAGTATTTCCTGGACTTGAATATTGGCCTGTCTTGCTAGCTTGGGGAAGTATCCTGTAGAATATTTTCCAGCTTGGATTCATTCTCTCCGTCACATTCAGGTACACCTAGCAAACGTAGATTAGGTCTTTTCATATAGTCCCATATTTCTTGGAGATTTTGTTCATTCCTTTTTACCTTTTTTTCTCTAATCTTGCCTTCTCATGTTATTTCATTGAGTTGATCTTCAACCTCTGATATCCTTTCTTCTGCTTGGTCAGTTCTGCTGTTGAAACTTGTGTATGCTTCACGAAGTTCTTATGTTGTGTTTTTCAGCTTCATCAATTCACTTATATTCCTTTCTAAGCTGTTTATTCTCATTAGCATTTCGTCAAATCTTTTTTCAACGTTCTTAGTTTCTTTGCGTTGGTTTAGAACATGTTCCCTTAGCTCGGAGAAGTTTCTTATTACCCACCTTCTCAAGCCTGTTTCTGTCAATTCATCGTACTCATTCTCCATCCAGCCTTGTTCCCTTGCTGGTGAGGAGTTGTGATCCCTTGTAGGAGGAGAGGCATTCTGGTTTCTGGTGTTTTCATCCTTTTTGTGCTGGTTTCTTCCCATCTTTGTGGATTTATCCACCTGTCATCTTTGTAGTTCTCTGAGTGGATGTCCAGTTTGTTGATGGAGTTATATCTTTCTGTTTCTTAGTTTTTCTTCTAACAGTCAGGCCCCTCTGCTGTAGGACTGCTGAGGTCCATCAGAAATATATTAATGATAAACTGTGTTCCATCTTAATTCTTATGACAATAATATTGCAGTGTTAGAAATTTTTATATATGAAAATGATATTCTTTAGAAGTGATTCTAATATAGAAGAGATCTAATTAAGAAGAGATCATCTTTATTAGGCTGAAAGATAAGATAAAGAGGTTAATTAAAACAAAAAAATGTTCCAAGATAGACATATGAAAGTCAAAGTGTCTTCAATTTAAGTTTCAGGTTCTAGTATACTCAAGTTTTATGAATCTCAGATGATTTATTTTCAGCCAAATAAGTAATAGCCTTAGACTTTATGTCCCTTAACTGGAAAGAAAGCCAGTTAATAAAACTTACACTATTTTTTCATAGACCTTGAAGCTCTCAATAAACGTTCTTTTTAAAACTCTCTTTTTTACAGGGCACACCTAAGAAATCAAACAAAATGAGAAAAATAACACAGAAAGAAAGAATAAAATTAATGTGTTTAATTAAGCTATAGTATTGCTTTTTCTACCAATAGTATATTTGAAATTACAAGCCATTTAAGAAGTTTATTTCTGTATACAAAAATAAAACAGTACAACATGATCAATTACATCATAGTAATAAAATTTGAATTAAAGGCTAGCTATGGATAGAGTTTGCCATAGTTCTTTACATGAGCACTAAGAATATATAAAGAGTGAATTCTGAGAAAATTAAAGGATCTCTGGGAAAGTGGTAAAGGAGAAATAGACTTAGGTCACATTCTACTAAAACCTTTATTAAAGCAAAATACTGTTATAAGAAAAATATATATACATTTGAGAGGCACTAAACAACACTTATCCTTGAACTTAATGCTTTAGGAATGAAACCTAAAAAAGAAAAAGTTTCTAACTTGGTAACTGAAAAAAAAAAAGTGATAAAATTCTGCACCAGAGAAATAGCATTAAAAAGCAATTTTGAATTTAAGAATCAATATTTATGAATTCTCATATGCATTAAAGATCTTATACAAACTTGTTTGTAAACTCATAATTGTCTATAGCACAATTGTCCTATAATTGAATTAAATAGAGATGATTTAACAGGTTTAATTTGGAAGGGGAGGCAACATCATAAATGACTCAGAAACTAAAGAAACACTGGTTTATGTGAATATTTCAGGTGAATCAAATATATTCAATAATAAAATTTTACTTTGTGATTATATTATTTATTGCTACTTATTTTATCTCATGCTGTTTAGTATGAAAGGCAAGTCCCTTCCACTTATGACTCTGTAAAATCAAAAGCAAGTTAGTTACTTCCTACATACAGTGGGGGTATAGGCATTGCATAAATACAACTATTCCAAATGGGGGAAATTGGCCAAAACAAAGGGGCTACCAGCCCCATACAAGTCCAAAATCCAGCAGGGCCATCAAATCTTAAAGCTCCAAAATTATCTTCTTTGATGCCATGTCTCCATTTGGGTCATACTGATGGAAGGAGTAGATTCCCATTGTCTTGGGCAGCTATGCCCCTGTGGCTTTTCAGAGTACAACCAACCACCTGGCTGCTTCCACGGGCTGGTGATGAGTGTCTGTGGCTTTTCCAGGCACACAGTATAAGCTGTTGGTGGTGGATTTCCCATTCTGGGGTCTGGAGCGCAGTGCTCTCCTTCTCACAGCTCCATTAGGCAGTGCCCCAGTAGGGACTCTGTGTGGGGGCTCCAACCTCACATTTCCCTTTTGCACTGTGCTAACAGAGGTTCTCCATGAGTCCACCACTCCTACAGAAAACTTTTGCTTGGGCATCCAGGAGTTTCCATACTTCTGGAATCTAGACAGAGGTTCCGAAACCTCAGTTCTTGACTTCTGTGCACTCACAGGCACAACACCATGTGGAAGCTGCCAAGATTTGGGGCTTGCACCCTCTGAAACCACAACCCAAGTTCTACACTGGCCCCTTTCAGCCATGGCTAGAATGGCTGGAATGCAGGGCACCAAGTCAATGGGTTGTACACAGCACAGGGACCCTGGGCCTGGCCCACTAAACCATTTTCTTCTAGGCCCTTGGGTCTGTGATGGGAGGAGCTGCTGTGAGGACATCTGACATGCGCTGGAGACATTTTGTCCATTGCCTTGGGGATTAGCATTTGGCTCCTCCTTATTTATGCAAATTTCTGCAGCCAGCTTGAATTTCTTCTCAGAAAATGGGTTTTTCTTTTCTATCTCATTGTCAGGCCACACATTTTCCAAACTTTTGTGTTCTGTTTTTCTTTTAAAATGGAATGGGTTTTATTTATTTTTTACTTTTTTTATTGTACTTTAAGTTCTTGGGTACATATGCAGAATGTGCAGGTTTGTTACATAGGTATACATGTGCCATGGTAGTTTGCTGTACCCATCAACCTGTCACTAGGTATTTATCCCAATCCTGTTCCACCTCTATACTCCCACTCCCTCCAACATGCCCCAGTGTGTGATCCCCTCCCTGTGTCCATGTGTTCTCATTGTTCAGCTACTACTTATGAGTGAGAACATGTGGTGTTTGGTTTTCTTTTCCTGTGTCAGTTTGCTGAGAATGTTGGTTTTCATTCACATCTCTGCAAAGGACATGACCTCATCCTTTTTTATAATTGCATAGTATTCCATGGTGTATATGTGTCACATTTTCTTTACCAGTTTATCATTGACAGGCATTTGGGTTGGTTCCAAGTCATTGCTATTGTGAATGGTGCCACAATAAACATACATGTGCCTGTGTCTTTATAGCAGAATAATTTATATTCCTTTGGGCATATACCCCATAATGGGATTATTGGGTCAAATGGTATTTCTAGTCATAGATTCTTGGGGAATCACCTCACTGTCTTGCACAATGGTTGAACTGATTTACACTCCTACCAAGAGTGTAAAAACATTCCTATTTCTCCCTATCCTCTCCAGCATCTGTTGTTTACTTTTTAATGATAGCCATTCTAACTGGCGTGAGATGGTATCTCAATGTTGCTTTGATTTGCATTTCTCTAATTACCAGTGATAATTAGCTTATTTTCATATGTTTGTTGGCTGCATAAATATCTTCTTTTGAGAAATGTCTGTTCATATCCTTCACCCACTTTTTGATGGAGTTGTTTGTTTTTTTCTTGTAAATTTGTTTAAGTTCTTTTTAGAGTCTGAATATTAGCCCTTTGTCAGATGGATAGATTGCAAAAATTTTCTCCCATTCTGTAGGTTGCCTGTTCACTCTGATGATATCTCCTTGATGTGCAGAACCTCTTTAGTTTAATTAAATCTCATTTGTCTATTTTGGCTTTTGTTGCCACTGTTTTTGGTGTTTTAGTCATGAAGTCTTTGCCCATGCCTATGTCCTAAATGGTATTGGTTAGGTTTTCTTCAGGGGTTTTATGGTTTTAGGACTTAAGTCTTTAGTCCATCTTGAGTTAATTTTTGTATAAGATGTAAACAAGAGATTCAGTTTCAGCTTTCTGCATATGGCTAGCTAGTTTTCTCAACGCCATTTATTGGATAGGGAATACTTTCCCCATTGCTTGTTTTTGTCAGGTTTGTCAAAGATCAGATGGTTGCAGATGTGTGGTGTTATTTCTGTGGCCTCTGTACTGTTCCTAAAATAGAATGCTTTTAACAGCACCCAGGTTACCTCTTGAATGCTTTTCTACTTAGAAATTTTTTCTGCCAGGCACCCTAAATCATCTCTCTCAAGTTCAAAGTTCCACTGATCTTTAGGGCAGGGGTGAAATGCAGCCAGTCTCTTTGCTAAAACATAACAAGAATCACCATCCTCCAGTTCCCAACAATTTCCTCATGTCAATTTGAGTCCACCTCAACCTCAGCCTAGACCTTATTGTTCATATCACAATCAACATTTCTGTCAAAGCCACTCAACAACTCTCTAGGAGGTTCCAAACTTTCTCATATTTTCCTGTCTTTCCTGAGCCCTCCAAACTATTTCAGCCTCTGCTTATTGCCCAGTTTCAAAGTTGCTGCCACATTTTGGGGTATCTTTTCAGCAACACTCTACTCTACTGGTACCATTTTTCTGTATTAGTCTGTTTTCACACTGCTGATGCAGACATGCTGGTGACCAGGAGGAAAACAGGTTTAATTAGACATAGGGTTCCACATGGCTGGGAAGGCCTCAGAATCATAATAGGAGGTGAAAGGCATTTCTTACATGGTGGCAGCAAGAGAAAATGAGAAAGATGCAAAAGCAGAAACCCCTGATAAAACTATTAGATTTCATGAGACTTATTCACTACTATGAGAACAATATGAGGGAAACAAGCCCCGTGATTAAAATTATCTTCCACCAGGTGCCTCCCGCAACATGCAGGAATTATGAGAGTACAATTCAAGATGAGATTTGGGTGGGGACATGAGCCAAACATATCAGGTGTTAATATCCATAATATATAGGAGCCTTCCACAGCCCAATAGTGAAATAATAAATAAAAATAACCTGAGTAAAATATGGGCAAAAGACATTTTTTCAAAGAAGATATACAAATGGACAACAGGCATATTAAAAGACACTCAATATCACTAGTCATCAGGAAAATGCAAATAAAATTCAAAATGAGATATGAACTCACATCTGTCAGGATGACCAGTATCAAAATGAAAATGAAAACAAAAACAAACAAAAAGTGTCAGCAAGAATTTTGAGAAAATGGAACTCTACTACAGGGTTGGGAATATAAAATGTTGCAGCTGCTATAGAAAACAGCATAGAGCTTCCTCAAAAAATTAAAAATAAAACTAGTATTTGATTCATCATTCTCACTTTCTGGGTGCTTATTTAAAAGAATTGAAATATATGTACTCCCATGTTCACTGTAGTATTCAAGCTTTGAAAGCAATCTAAATGTTTATCAATTGATGAATAGAAGAAGAATGTCATATATAGACACAATGGAGTATATTACTCAGCCTTATAAAATAAGAAAATCCTGTCATATGTGACAACATAGATAAACCTAGAGATCATTATTCTAAGTGAAATAAGCCAGCCACAGAATGAAAAATAGTGCATGATTACACTTATATGAAGTATTTAAAGTAGACAAAAATCACAGTAATAGAAAAAAGTAGAATGGTGGTTGCCAGGGACTGGGAGAAGAGGAAAATCAAAAGTTGCTGTTTAATGGATATAATGTTCTTCATCATACAAATTGAAGGAGTTCTTTTGTTTGGCTGTACAATATTGTTCTTAGAGTTAACAATACGACATTTTGCACCTAAAAATTTGATGAGGGGATATCTTATTTTTTATCAAAATAAAATATAGAAAACTCTGTCTTACTAAAAGTAACTGTAATAGCATGACAGCCCTCTTTTTAAAACTATAATTGGCTTTTCCTAGAGTGACCACCTTGAAAAGGAAAAATTTAATATTTTTTTTCATCATCAAAGTTACTTCAGGCAAACTCATTTGTTGAATTTAATTATGAAATTTCGCTTGGTTTTTACATTACTCGGGCATTGAAAACTATGTAACAAACTGAAAACAAACTAGCAAACTCCAGATGCTATAAAACCTAATAAGGAATAGAGCAAACACTAAAATTGTAGTTATGTAAATGTATCTTTGTACTTTGTTCCCTCCAACCCGCTTTCCATGTTTAGCTTCAGAGCCATGTAGAGGAAATGGTGTAACTGTTTTACCAAAAATTCTATCTGCTTTTAAGGGCCAATTTCATTAACCTATTAATAAATGAGTTTAAAATTAAATAATTACTTAGTTCTTTAGTGGATGATAAATTGAATTGAAATAGAAATGTACTATTTTCTAGTCTGGGAAAGAGGTAATTGTAGATAATTAATAAATTATATCACAGGTCCTAATATACATTCTCCATTCTCCATGAATCTAATTAAAGTGTTCCTCATGTCTTATATGTACATTAGAAATAACTGAGAAACTTTCAAAAATCCTAAAATACCTATATGTCAATACAAATCAGTTAACTAAAAATCTCCAGAGTATCGGTTTTGCTCTGGTATCAAAAGTTTCACAAGTGGTTCCAATGAACAAAAATAAATGATTCAAGGACTTGCCACTGTAATGAAGATTTTTTTTTTTTTTTGAGACGGAGTTTCACTCATGTTACCCAGGCTAGAGTGCAATGGCGCAAGCTCGGCTTACCGCAACCTCCGCCTCCTGGGTTCAGGCAATTCTTCTGCCTCAGCCTCCTGAGTAGCTGTGATTACAGGCACGCACCACCATGCCCAGCTAATTTTTTGTATTTTTAGTAGAGACGGGGTTTCACCATGTTGAGCAGGATGGTGTCGATCTCTTGACCTCGTGATCCACCCGCCTCGGCCTCCCAAAGTGCTGGGATTACAGGCTTGAGCCACCGCGCCCAGCCTGTAATGAAGATTTTAAGACTGTGGTGAAGTTTTTAAGAATCAGCTGATCTGGAGCATGTCAAGACATTCCCTTGTGAAAACTGTCAGAATCAAAATCCAGTCATTTGTGTCAAACCTTAACAAAGAGCACTAGAGAAGGCCATCAAGAAAGGGCTCCTATGCATATATGCCTGGTAATAAGAAGTATCAGAAAAAACTCTGCAAAAATGATTGCCTTGCACAAAGGTAACCACAAATTTATGCAAATAATGATTCTGCCAAGGATAGTTGTCTCAAAACAATTTATGTAAGTTTCCTTAATCTTTACTGTAAAACCCCTTATCTTCCTTTACTTCCCTGAATATGCCCACCATATTACCATTGCAATGCTCAATCTCAAATAAATATAATTTTCTTTTAGTGAGTCCCTCTCTCTGCCTGTTGTTTAGGTTGACACCTTAAACCATGAAGAAAGAGTTTTGCATTTCATACCTCCTGCCACTCAAAAGGAAGCACAAGTGATGAAAAGCTACTCTGGATTTTAGAAGCAGCATTTATGATACTTGAAAAGAGTTCTGTGACCCATTTATCAGGTGGGGTCTGAAAAGCAGAATTTATAACATGTCTATAATAAAATAAAAGTGGTTTTGCCATATTTGCTGTAGGACACCACATATAAAATTTAAAAGATGCCTCTAGTAGATAAAAATGCTCTGTGGTTTTTCTAAAAAGTCCAAACCAAAGATCTGTATAGAACCTAATGATTCTGGAATGATGCTATGACTTCTACAGCAAAGAACTACATTCCATGTGAAAAATATTTTCATAGTATTTTATGATATCTGGTGACTATGAAATCATCCATGAGATAGAAGTCACCTGATCATGAGATAATGAAATCAGGCTTTGTGTGTTTGGCATTATCCTGAGCTAGTGCAGAAGGCATACCTAAATTGCATGAAAACATAGCCTAGATTCTCCCATCACCTCTACCTATGTTACATGGTACAGTTTTATCAGCTCAGGTCTATGGTCCTACAGATGATTTTCTATGACAACCTGGAAAAGAAAATAAAGTGAGCATAGTCTAGAAATGAAACCAATTCAATAGTCCCTAGACAGATTTTTTTGTGGGGGTGAGGTGGGCAGGATATAGACCCTTCTGGTCTTAAAACATAAAACTTACATTAGTCTTAGGTGAGTTCTTTCCTCAGGAAATAATCCTCAGTCCTCTCACAAAGCAGAAAAGAACTGATACTCACCAAATAACCACATCCAGACAATAAGATTCTAGAAGTCATGATTCCTTGCTCCTCTCAAATTTCTGTTTTCTTACCTGATTGCCTGTTTCTTGTTGATCAAATCATCTTATTACCATACTCTAAATCCAGTTTTCCCATACATAATTCCATTTCTTTCCTATTATATAAAATGCCAGTTTTAGTTGTTCAGGTAGATGGACTTGAGTTTGATCTCCTATTTCCTTGGCTGCAGTATTCAATTAAAGCCTTCTTCCCTGGCAGTACTTGTTTTCTCAATGATTGGCTTGCTGTGTGGCAAACAGCAGGACCTAGACAATTCCCATGGTATTTCAGTAGTAGATTTGGGCTTCCTGACTGGAAACACACCACTTGTGGATCAGATGCTGCTGACTAGGAGTTTCAGAAGACTTCCTAAGCAGCTATATGACATGTTTTTTGGTCAGAGTTTGGTTTTAGTCTCTCTCTACTTGGCCCTGCTGCTGCTGGTCCCAAATGTATTCCCAATTGCCTTGGAAGAACAGCCTTTGAAATCTGACATCTGTGTCTGGACAGGTGAATGTCTTTTTAGGGTGCCAGACAATGTGTTATGCTCCAACCAATAGCGGGAATTCCAAAGGAATTTCCATTTGCCTGTTGAACTAGCCCAGTACCCAGTAAAGCCACAGAGGCAGAGCAGCCGAAGGCAATGGAAACTCTCCTCTTATATCAGTATAACCTGGATATGAGACATGGAGTCAAAGGAGATCATTTTAGAGCTTTAAAATTTGACTGCCCCACTGGATTTCAAACTTCAGTGGGGCCTGTAGCCCCTTCATTTTGGCCAATTTCTCCCATTTGGGATGGTTTTACTTACCCAATGCTTTTAGCCCCATTGTACATAGGAAGTAACTAACTTGCTTTTGATGGTACAGGCTCGTAGATGGAAGGGACTTGCCTTGTCTCGGATGAGACTTTGGACTTGGAATTTTGGGTTAATGCTGGACTGAGCTAAGACATTGGGGGACTGTTGGAAAGTCATGATTGTGTTTTGATATGTGGAGACATGAGATTTGGGAGGAGCCAGAGGTGGAATGATTTGGTGTGGCTGTGTCCCCACCCAAATCTCATCTTAAATTATAGTTCCCATAAACCCCATGTGTTGTGGTAGGGATTCGGTGGGAGGCAATTGAATCATGAGGGTGATGGTTTTTCAAGGGGCTTACCCATTCACTCAGTTCCCATTCTTCTTGCTGCCACCATATGAAGAAAGATGTGTTTATTTTCCCTTCTGTCATGATTGCAAGTTTCCTAATGCCTCCCAGCCATGCTAAACTGTGAGTCAATTAAACCTCTTTCCTTTATAGGTTTAATTGACTCACAGTTTTTCAGTCTCCCGAATATTTTTATTACCAGCATGAAAAAAGACTAATACAAGCCCAAATGACTGAGAGAAGATAAAGCAGCCAGACTATTTCAGGTTTGACATTCTTGGGCCCTGTTAATTACCACTGCGGTACTTAAATTTTATTTGCATAGTTAGAATGTATTTTGATAATGTATTTCAGGAGTTACAATGTATTTTGATAGTATATTCCAACTACTCAAATACAATCTATTGCAGAGAGAAAGAAAGAGAAAGAGAGAGAGAGAGAGAGGGAGGGAGGGAGGGAGGGAGGGAGGGAGAGAGAAAGGGGGGAGCGGAATTAATATAGTCATGGGAAATTAGAATTCTATCCCAGAATTCAGCCTACTTGTGTGTGAATTCTTCAAAATTTGTCTGAATAGAGTTATGGAGTTATAAGCCAATGGAACAAAGGAAAGTGACATGCTTTTGTAATACTGTTTGGCATAAATATTTTTTAGAAGCTAAAAAACTTGAGCCACTCCCTGGGCCTTTACAATATAACACTACCTTCAAAGATAATAGATTCATTTTGCTATTGAATTGAAATATGGAATGAAATTCCTTATGTCCAACATTTTATGCTCCTTTAAATTGGATGCAATGGATGGAGTATTTAAGAAGGGTGGTGAGTCTGTAGTTTGCCCTAAGGTTCCCACATTACCAGCATAAGATAACAGTTCCTTAGATGAGGAAGCATGGGCTACTATAACATCTGAAACCCCAGTCCTGCCATTTCAGCACCCCCTGCCAAGTATTCTGAGGTTGGCTTTAGCCTCTCCAACAGCTATAATCTCTGAGACTCCCACATCCCTGAAAAACCGATTTCTGATTCTTGCTAGTTATCTCCATTATCAACCTGGGGCCCCTACCCTAGTTCTGTTGGGTTCTTCCTTTTTCCTCATCCTCTCCTTTCACCAAAAAGACATGCAAGAACTCTGGAGAAACAGTCTTGTCCTCTTGTAACCATCAGGGACAAAATTTGGCTGAGGTTCACTAACCCTCTATGTAGGGAAATTTCCTCTGAGGCAGGTCTATATTGGGGGTTTAACTGAAGAAAGACAGCTTCGTGGAATGATGTGAGTATGTAGCCCATTCATCACCTCTGACTTACATAATTGGAAGCAGAATGATCTAGCTTCTAGGGATGACCCAAAACATAAAACTGATCATTTTGAGTCTATATTCACTACTCATGACCCTACATGGGCCAACGTTCAGAGCCTCCTTAGCATCTTGTTGGCATCTGTAGAGTGTTGTGTAGTGCTAGAAAGTACTTGAGAGGAGTACCAATTACATGCAGAAGATCCTAATAACCAGGTGAGGACCGGTGCCAATATGGCAGTAACCCTCCAGGATCCAAACTGGAATCTGAAAAATGAGAATAAAGGTAAGATCTGACATTTTTTAAGCATATTCTTGTGGGGCTCAAAAAAGGAGACTCCCAAAACCAAAAGTTTAAACAAAGTGCAGAAAATTAGATAAGGAATGAATGAGAACCCATCAGCATTTTGGAAGGAATTTTGGAGGCTTATGAAAAATATATAGATAAGATCCATATTGTCCTGAGAATTACAAGTTAATTAATATGACTTTTTTGGGGCACAGTATGCCTGATATTCAATCTAATTGCAAAAGTTAAAGGGTATTGGAACATGGCCAATATCTCAGTTAGTTCAGGTAGCATACAAGGTCTTTCTAGATTGAAAGTAGACTAAGTGACAACAAAATGAAAATTTCAGGAGATGAAACCACAGGCAAAGTTCCTTGGAGCAGCCTTAGCTGAGTCCAGAACGCCCTCCTCAGAAAGGGCAAAGGCCACAAGGGAGAAAATCTTTAGAAAGACACCCTTTTAGGAAAAAAACAAAACAATGTGTATACTGAACAAAAGGGAGACACTGGAAAGAAGATTGTCCCAAACTGAATGGAAGGGTTGGCCAATGCAAGTGGCTGGGTTCAATGACTGTAACCTGGAATGTCAGGAGCTTGAGGCTTCTTGCACCACTCAGAATCGCAATCCATGATCAATCTCAGCCACCAAGAGCTTAGGGTAGCTGTTAAAGTGAGTGATAAGTTGGTTGATTTTTTTTTTATTGACACCAGAGCAACCTACTCAGTTTAAGCTATTTAATTGACTTAACTTGGAAGGAAATGTATGATAGTCACTGGAGTGTCCAGTGAATCCTCCCCAAAATATTTTTTTTAGCTTCTATAATGTACAATAGAACATTTGGCCAGGTGCAGTGGGTCACATCTGCAATCCCAGCATTTTTGGAGGCTGAGGCACGCAGATCACAAGATCAGGCATTCGAGACCAGCCTGGCCAGCATGGTGAAACCCCCATCTCCACTAAAAATACAAAATATTAGCTAGGCATTATGGCACACCGCTGTAATCCCAGCTACTTGGGAGACTGAGGCAGGAGAGTGCTTGAAACTAGGAGGTGTAGGTTGCAGTGAGCTGAGATCCAGCCACTGCACTCCAGCCTGGGCAACAGAGCAATACTCTGTCTCAAAAAAAAATAATAATAATAATTCTTCTTTAACCCACAATTGTGTCTATATGGCAGAATGTCTATACCTATTACTAGGAAAAAATTGTATTTCCAAGTTACAGGCCCAGGTGACTTTCTGAAATGAATAAGTGTACCTTGAAGTCCCTCCAGAATTTCATGCTGTTTGCAAGCGGAGTTAATTGCGCTTTTGACTGTTCTTCATGCCCTCACCACTGAAGTCCTTGAGAAGATAAACCATAAAGCATGGACCACTAGGTGTTCTGAATGGACCCATGTGGCACCAGTCCATGTTTAGTTAAAATCTGACATTAGCCCTCCCACCACACACACACTCTACTCTGGATTAAGCAGTATCCTCTAAAGCTCCAGGATCAGAGGGCAATCCAACCTTTGATCACAGGTTTCTTAGAATATAGTCTCCTCTGATGCTGTCATTCCCCTTGCAATACTCCTGTTTTGCCAGTTCAGTAGCCTGACACCTAAGAATATTGTTTTTTCTAAGACCTAAGAGCAATAAATCAAATCGTAGAGGACATTTATCCTGTGATATCCAACCCTTACACTCTTCTTACCACTCTGTTGAGAAATTTTGCCTAGTCCTCAGTAATAGACTTAAAGGAAACTTTCTTTTGCATCTTCTTGGCCCCCGAGTTCCAAGAATTGTGTGTTTAATGAGTGGGAAAAATTGGACTAACACTAAATGTTAGCATTATTGGACTGTGCTTCCCCAGGGAATTAAAAACTTTCTCACCATTTTTGGAGAAATCTTAGCCAAAGACTTGAGGGAAATAATCATCAATAAAGAAGCTATTTTGCAATATGTAGATAATATTTTGATAGCCAGTGAAACAGAAGGTAACCACATTCTCTATGCCATCAAAGTTAGGAAATGTCACTAAGTTTCTACAAAGGAGGTACAGATCTTTCTTCCTACACTTCAGTAACTGGAATTTGAGATATCCCAGGAAACTCACAATCTTCTCCTGGATTCAAGAGAGGCAGTAAATCAGGTGGTAGACCTGACTCTCCACAAACAACTATGTGGTTTTTTTAAGGATGGCTGGATTTTGTTTAATTTGGATCCCAGCTTCAGGTTAATAGGGAAAATTCTCTATGAGGCTTTAAAAGGGGTACATAAGAAGCCCCCTTTTTGGAGTGAGGAGTGTCAAAAAGCCTTTTAATCATTAAAGAAAAATTGATGACTGTTCCTGCCCTGTATCTCCCTGACTTATGCAAAGTTTTTGATTTATTTTTTCCAGAAAGACAGGGAATTCGACTTGGAGTACAAACTCAAGGCCTTGGGACCTTGAAACGTCCTGTGGCCTACTTTTTGAAAGAGCTTGACATAGTAGCTAAGGGCTAGCCTAGCTGCCTCAGGGTGGTGGCTGTCACCTGAGATATATTACAGTAAACTGAAAAGTTCATCTTGGGGCAGTGAATGACAATGGACACTGTGCATTATGTGTTACCTTTGCTTTAGCACATGGGGGGTTATTGGTTGAAAGCAGGCTAACTGGGAGAATACCAATCCATGCTTCTTGGTAACACAAATGTAAGTTTTTTTTTTTAATTTTTAATTTTTTATTTTTTATTTTTTTATTGCATTTTAGGTTTTGGGGTACATGGACACAGGGAGGGGAGCACTACACACTGGGGTCTGTTGGGGGCAATAGGGAAGGGACAGCGGGTGGTGAGGAGTTGGGGAGAGATAGCATGGGGAAAAATGCCAGATATAGGTGATGGGGAGGAAGGCAGCAAATCACACTGCCACATGTGTACCTATGCAACAAATGTAACTTTTAAGGCTGTTTCTTTCCTAAATCCTAACCCCTTGCTACCAGTGAACCTCCAGCCTCCTGTTCATGATTGTATATAAATAATTAATCAAGTTTACTCCAGTATACCAGGTCTCACTGGTTTGCCATTGATGGAACCTGACAAATTCTTCACTAATAGAAGCAGTTTCATCAAAGGATGAGTCAGAAAGGCTGGGTATGCTGTAGTTACTAACAAGCAGGTAACTGAGGTACAAGCCCTGCCCTCTGGGACATTTTCAAAAGGCTGAGCTCATTGATCTAACTAGAGCTGTACATCTGGGTAAGGGAAAGCAAATAAAGGTTTACACTACTCTAAATATGCCCAGGCTCATGGGGCAATTTGGAAGAAATGGGGCCTCCTCACTTCAAATAACAAAGAACTAAAGCAGAATCCTTAAATCTTGAATTACTAGGTGCAGTAAAAATGCCAAAAGAAATAGTGATTGTTCACTGCCAAGGACATCAGAGGGCAGGCACCAGTGTTGATAAGAAAATTCTATGGCTGACCTAGAGGTGAAAAAGATGGCCAAGAGGCTCATTACCTAGCTGGCTCTTGTTTCTACACTTTGGAAACCTATCATCCCAAATATTCGAAGGTTGAGCTTAAAAGAGCTGAAAAATGGAGGGTTTTCTAAACATGCCAGACATAAATGGCTTATAAATAATGAAGGAAAAATTCTTCTACAAGCTTTGATTAGACCAATCCTTGAGAAAATTTGTCAAAGAACTCATTATGAGTAGGAAGTTACTGTATGCTGGATACAGCCTTATCCTGTTGGGTCTCACTTGCAACAAAAAATACAAACTCTAGTCCGATGTTGTTCTACTTGCCTGAACAATAATCCAAAGCCTCCAGAAGGTATAAAAGCCTCCTTTAAGCAAGAAACTCACTTGAGAAGAACATACCTTAGAAAAGACTGGCAATTGGATTTCACTATAATGCCTCAGGACCCTGGGAATTTTTGATATTTGTTGGGTTTATTGATAGACTCCCACAAACTCTTCAAAGTGACAACAAAGTTGTTTTTGTGGTCCAAGTAACCAAGGAAGTATTGCAGTTACTAAGTATTGATTGGAAACTGCACTCATCTTGGAGACCCCAATCTTCTGGAAAGACTGAAATAACAAATAGGACATTAAATAAATCTTTTTCTAAAATTTTCCAAGAGGTAAATCTTACCTGGGAAAAGGTGTTGCCCTTTGCCCTGATGAGAAATAAGGTTAGCCCTTTGCCCTGATGAGAACTCTTGACCTGAGGTGATCTGCCAGTCTCAGCCTTCCAAAGTGCTGGGATTGCAGGTATGAGCCATGGCACCCGGCCCCAACCTCAATTTTATTTAGCAAAAATAACTAAAGTCATTTAAACTTGAAAAAAACCTGGATTTATTTACTTAATTTATGAGTGTTTATTATTAAGTTGATTTTATGATATGTAGACAATATACATACATAAAAATATGGACAAACATACAGCTTTTATAGCTTTGATCTTACAATTTTTCCACAAGGCAGATAAAACTCACTAGTTTAAAAGCACAGTTAGACAAAAATGGTGCCACTGTAAAGGGAACAAATTAAACTTTATCTGTCCCACATGGCCTAAACCCTTATTAAGTTTTAGAGAAAAAAATGTAGTATATTTACATCTCAAAGCCCAGAGAGAAAATTTAAGCATTCTCAAGCAATTAGGTATGTCAATTAGACATAAAACAAAGAAAAATTAAAATGGATGCCAAAGAAACAATCACAGGAATTCCCCACAGGATTTTATAAGGAGATCAATTTTGGTCTAATATTAATATATAGCTCACAATTTTGTCTGGCTTTTCCAACTGGACCACTGAGTTCAGGGTAGAGCCTGCTATTTAATAGGACCAAAAAAGCATTTGTAGCTTCTTGGTGCCAACACTGATACATACAAAAGGCAGACACAGCCAGAAGCCAGAACACCTTCTTCTCCCAAAATCAAAGATCCCATTCCTACGCTGAATCCCAGTCATCTCATATCCAAGGCAAAAGGCCAAGAGGGAAATACCAGGGGGCTGGGCTGTTTAATGCTCTCTCACAGTGCACCTCTCTGCAAGGACATTCCCTGAGGCTAGTGGATGACCCAGCACCAACTGGCCCACTCTGTGATTAACTCAATCTTGGCAGAGAGCACTGGTGAGTGCTCTCACAGTCTCCACATGTCCAAACTACACCCATCATCACATCATGGCCCCAACTCCCAGATTCCCACAGAAAAACCTAGTCAACAATTTTTCTCATTCCAAATTGCCATTTACCATCAGTTTCTGTTTGACTTGGTCAGAAATCTACAGATTTTCTTATCTAAACTTGCAAATAAATGAGGAGGATAGAAAGCCAGTATTTGTTTCCTATAGTAATAACCATTCATTGCAGCAACTATTAATTCTGTTTAACATTGCAGCTTTGCCAATAACTTATTAGTTACCACACACATAAAGGTCAATTGCTTTCATGCAGTTGAAAATAATTATTGGTAACCCCAAAGCTGGAGAGATGGGAGAATTTAATGTAAAAGAAAGCAGAGCTTCAGACCTAAGTAGAACCCACTCATGACTTTTGGGGATCCATGAGAAAGATGACCCCAAAGTGGGGCTGTTTGTGGTACCTTGGCTGTATGGTTCAAGGGGTCTCAGTGTCTAGAAGTCTCTCTCTTAGATCTCCTTATGTGACCGCCAGAACTCTGATGCTTTCCCTAGTGATTTTTCACTCACTGACTATGGATTGAAGGGTAATATATCAATGATTAAGAAAACTGGATAAAGACTGAAAATGAAAAAAGAGTAGAAGTAAATGGAAGAAAGGACTTCTTAGAGGAGCCAGTTTGGGAAGACCACAATTTTCCCAACAAGGGTGATGAAGTTTGATGTTTTCCTCAGCAAAATATGATGCTAACAAGAAAGAAAGCATACAGAAGAATGGAACATATCATTTTTAATAAAGGGTTTTAATCTCTTGAAAATAATTCCCATGGAGGGAAATAGGATTCAAAAGAGAAAAAACACAAAGACATTTAAGATATATACATATATATAAATATATATGTGTGTGTGTGTGTGTGTGCGCAAGTGTGTGTGTGTGTGTGCAAGTGTGTGTGTGTGTGTTTGTGTGTGTGTGTGTATGAGATTTCAATTTAGCTGACATTTGACCACAGAGCTCATTTAAAAAAAAAATAAAAATCTGTTTCCTTCAGATTTTAGCTGGGACAAAGAAAATAGTATTCCTGGTGTTTTGGCTTTTTTTTTTTTTTTTCTTTTTCTTCTTTCTCCTTTTTTTTCTTCTAAAAAAAAAAGAAGGCTAAAGAAATCTACCAAGTGATTAATGACCAAAACCAATAAGCCTTTTGCGACTTAACCAAGGAAGCAAAAGCCATCTCCAAAGAGGAACAAAGAAGCAGTCCTCACAAGGTCCAGAGCCACTCACAAAAACAAGTAAGAAAAAAAAGGAGACAAAGGAACGCATATCCACTGCAGTCAGAGTGTGAATTAGTTCAGCTATTGTAGAAGACAATGTGGTAATTCCTCAAAGGCCTAAAGACAGAAATACCATTTGATCAGCATTCCTATTACTGGGTATACACCCAAAGGAATATAAATCATTGTATTACAAACACACATGTGTGTGTATGTTCATTGCAGCACTATAAACATAGCAAAGACATGGAATCAACATAAATGCCCATCAATGATAAATTGGATAAAGAAAATGTGGTACATATACACTGAAGAAAACTATGCAGCCACAAAAAGAATGAAATTATGCCTTTTGCAGGAACATGGATGGAGCTGGAGGCCATTAATCTTAGCAAACTAATGCAGGAAGAGAAAACCAAATACCACATGTTCTCACTTACAAGTGGGAGATAAATGATGTAAACACATGGACACACAGAAAGGAACAACACACATTGGAGCTTTTCAGAGGGTGGAGAGTGGAAGGAGGGAATCGGGAAAAATAACTAAATGGGTACTAGGCTTCATACTTGGGGAAGAAATAATCTGTACAAGAAACTCCCATGACACAAGTTTACTTATGTAACAAACTTACACTTTTACCCCTGAACTTAACATAAAAGTTAAAAAAAAAAAGAGAACTATTTAGGCAATGCTTTGAGAGCTGGCAAGTTGATATGTTAGTTTTTTATGTGGGCCACAACCTCTTTTTGTTGGCCATCTGCATGACCCAACAACATGCATGACCCTGACAGGCGGCAGGCCAAGCCAAGTTCTCAAGACACAGAAGAAGACAAACAGGAAAAAAATAGCTGCCCATGAAAAGGAAAAAGGTAATTATAAATAGGTACTTCCAAACCAAGCTTACACAAGAGTCAAAACCTAAACAGATAATTTTCTCCTGCCCACCTGAATACAGGGAGAAAGGGATAAAGAGAAATGTTTACCTTCCATTCTCCATCAGGTACTGCAGGTAGAGATCCAGGAGAACTAACCTTGGTAAAAATCCTTACCTTTCTTGTTCAGCTTTTTGTCAGTTGTCCTAGGTCCGCCATTATAGTCTTAGAAGCAAGTCAGGTGTCTCAGTCATCCCACCTTTGTTTCCAGAACTATGAGGGTTGAGAGGGTTAATCCTTAAACTCCTAATTGCAAAAGGTGAATTTCACTCCTCATTATAAAAGCCTATGTCCCTATTAAAAAAAAAAAAAAAAGATTAACAAGAGAAAAACATAACAAAGTTATTACTATTACTTGCACATGCATCCATTAAGAATCATGCAAAATAGAACTCAAAGATGGGCCAGGTAATTAAGGCTGAAATGCTTTCTTCACAAAGGCCAGAAAAGCAAAGGAATAAATAGGCCCAGTGCTCAGACTATGGTTTATCGGAACAATGTTTGTCCTGTTATGAAGTTTCTAAGGTTATCTTTTGGAGCTGTTCTTGGAAGAATAGATGAAAATTCTGAGTGTGGTGATGATTCCCAGTCTCTTCTCTTCTCTGGTCGTTGATGTTTCCTTGTTATTTCACAAGATCCCTAAGGAGGGTGTCCTAGCACCATCTCATTGCTCAGGAAAGAAGACAAGGAAAGGATAGAGGGACCTTGATTCTGAGGCAGCTTCTAAGGCCTCTCAGCATGTTAAATTTCCAGTCTTTGGGACACCACTTGCTGAGCCCAAAAAGCTATAAATGAATGTTTAAAACTATTTCTAGCATCTCAGTTTCTAAGTGAATATTCTAGTCTGTTCTGAAGTAAGTGAAAAAAGAAAAAGATATAAGGGAATCATCCAGTTTTATTAGGTTAAATTTTTAGAAAAGATATGAAGAAAAAACAACAAAATTAGCATTACTTTCTTATGATGTAATTTTGTTCATAGAGAATCCAAAGTAAAATCTAAAACTGAATTACCAGAATAAGAAATAATAGGTTTTTAGATATGGGATATTAAAAATAATCAATTCATTTCCTTGGCTTTGGCAGGAAGTGATTGGAAAATATGGTAAAGAAGACACATATTTGAAATAATAGCATAAATATGTATATTTACAATGTATGTAAGAAATATATGGAGAAAACTTAGTTTTCGTGAATAACTTTTAAAATGTCTATATGAACAAGCACTATCTTCATGAAATGTCTGCTAATTTTTCCCACATTTATCCAAGTGGTTTTCCTTTAATGTGTACATGTCATGAAAGTTACACATATCATTTCTAATTAAATTTTATTAGCCTCAAATTAGTGACAAGGACAAATTTCCATTAAAAAAGAAAAAAAATGATTTGGGAAGTACATCTATAAGGCTACAAGAATATTTTGATGTAGACTTCAGGATTGTAATTATGGGACTGGTACCTTTGGTTAACAATACTTAGACTGCATGGAAAGGGCATTAGATCTAAAGCAAGATTTCTACTGGTCATGTCTGATTCTTTTTGTTTACTTTAACAAGCTAAAAATTTACGTTATTCAATAAGTGGATGCTTTATTACTTTCTCAGTAATTAGTAACTACAGAAATAAACAATTTCATAATTGCAAAAATAATCTAACTACAATGCCATGCTTTTTTTCTGGAAAATAGCAACTTTTCTGCAAATTATTATTTTAATATAAAGGACTTTGGTGTTCATAGATACAGAACATCAATAATTATTTTAATAATTGCATATTATCTATCTCCTTTTATGCTGTTATCACTTGATGTGGGTGAAGAATTACATACACTTTTTATTATCCTGTTTAATTTGTATTGCTATACACTATATATTCATGGAAAATAAAGCACTAAGTGATGCTGGTTTTCTTAAACATGGTTTAACCTATTTTCCATGGATGACACATTATTTAAACAGGTGGCATAAATAAATGCTTCCATTGCTAAAAATGAGGACAAGCTCCATACATAATGTATAGTTTTAATATTATTAATGATCAAGTCATTCTTAGGTTTATTTCTATTTTCTATCAATACCGTGATGTAGCATTCTAATAAATCATTAGTGGGACACCACTGTAATGTCATCCTGCAAAAATGCATCATCAAAACTACTGTGATAAAAGCTGCCCTTGTGATGATGAATAGGTCTGACTCATAAGTACTCATTTGGTACAGACTTGCTGTAAAATTAGGAAGGTTGTTTGAATAACCAGATAAATAACATTGTATTGATGATAAAAAAAAAAAGACTGTATGTTTAATTGTTATGAATTTATTTGTGCAAACAAAAGCTGAGTGGAAATTTCATTAAGGAGTTTTAGAGAAAAGTTTGCTAAATGGTCTGTTGTTTTCTGAATGAGTTGTGTTCAAAATTTTTCATTTCAAGGATGACTAATAAAAGAGGAATGAATACAAGAATATTTACTCAGAATATTCCTAATTCCTTAAAAGTTTACTATGTCTAAGAAAATATTTCACTGACTGATTTTATTTCTTCTAAAATACTTAAACCAATTAGTAAGTTGTTTGTCAGTGGCAAGGGCAGGATATATGCAAATAATAATCTCAATCTAAAGCCAATGCTTTAAATTTTTATTACCTAAAATCTTTCAAAAGTAGGGTATAGACATTTATTTCTTTTTTCTTTTTTGTTTCCCAGTGGAATACTTATTAGTGCAACATCTGTAAATCTACTGATGTTTTCCATTGTCACCA
Source organism: Sapajus apella (assembly GCF_009761245.1). NCBI lineage: Eukaryota > Metazoa > Chordata > Mammalia > Primates > Cebidae > Sapajus > Sapajus apella. The sequence continues at coordinate 35,665,411 of NW_022436949.1, forward strand.
TAAGGTGTAGAATGATCAAGGGATCACAGCTATTATTGAATGAACTATCTCAGCATACTGGAACCATTTTATCATCAACTACTTGCTTGACGAACTTCTTAGAACATGCTTGATAGTCTTGATTGTTAAGTGGGTCTCTTGAGTGGTGAAATGTGGTGAAAGATTCTTAGGTTATCCTTTCTGTTCTAGTGGTCTTATGCCTCTACAGATACTACAAGCTGGGTTCAGGGAGACAAATTTGGTAAATAAGTCCAATTTGATTAATGCCAGCCAACTTCACATTGGATCTATTACCTTCATTTTTGAATAGGTGTTTGCTTTCTGATTGACTGAATTACTGAATCATTCCTTCTTTCTTTATGTGAAATATTTACTAAAGATTTTCTGTACGCCAATAGAAGATATTGAATATCAGAAAGCTGAATATAAGGGAATGAAATGAACTTAGTCCCCTCTCTAAGGGTCTCACAATCTATAGGTAAGAACAGACAAATAACTTCAGCAACATGAGCAATTTAAAAATAAACACAAGTTAATTAATATGAAAATAATTTTTATTTCAATAATTGAAATCCCTAGAGTTTGTAGTAAGTAAATGACCATTTCCCATTAATTAAATATCAGATATTAATTTTACTATATCAAGCTGAATATTTTCTTTTATCATAAGAATTATCCAACTATTGAATTTTTGATCAACTGGCTCCAAATTTCTATGTAGATACCGAAATAGTGTGTTTTCCATTGTCGCCGTAAGAGTTAGGATGATCCAGGTATCAAGTCAGTAATAGCTACAATTTTCAGTTAGTAAAAATGTATTTGTTATTGTGTTTAAGATAATCCCTGATTTTTGTTCCCTAAATAACTAATTCAAATGCTTATAATACTTTTTTGTTGCTGCAATTATTTGTTTCTCCTTTCCTTTAGACTTCCGAGTCTATCCATGCCCTTTACAGATCCTTTTAACACAACAGCCAGAAATACTGAAATTCATGTTACGTTAAACTGTATCAGTGCACTCAGTTGGGCATCGTGGTTCACACCTGTAATCCCAGCACTTTGGGAGGCCGAGGTGGGCAGATCACCTGAGGTCAGGAGCTTGAGACCACCCTGGCCAACACAGTGCAACTCCGTCTCTACTAAAAATACACACACGCAAATAGTGTACTTGGCTCAAAACTCTTATACCGGCTTTATATTTTGCTCAGGTAAGAGACAAGCACTGTATGGTAGCATGCAAGGCCCACATGACCTCCCACATCTGCAACCTCATGGCCTATGACACATTTTCTTGCCCTCAGTGTGCCAGGTACGCTCCTTTTCTCTTCTTGACCAGTCAAAGTGAACATTTGTCTCATGGCCTTTGTACTGTGCTGTTTCTTGAACCAGGGAGATGATATAAAAGAAACTTTGTGAATGTTTTTCATGAAACCAGTAGTAGTCTTACCAATTTACAGAGTACTACCAATTAATTACATGTTGTGAAACCAGAAGATACTTTTAAAACTACCAGTTAAATACAAAAATAAGTTTTGATAAACCATACTAAGAAAAAAACTAAAGTATTTTTCTATCTCTCAGGAATATATCGTAAAATTTTTATTTTGAATGGATGAACAAAGAATAAGTATATGGACAGAAAACAGAAAAATTATTATAGTGATGGATCGGAAAGTTACAGATAGGTTAATATTACATTTATATAAAAATCTATTTATTTATAAAATTCAAAATTATACAGAATGTTACTCTTCTGGATTTTAACATGTGTGGTATTTCTGAAACTGAGGGATTAATCTGATTGGGTCTGTCAAGCTGTCCTGCTTACCTTTGGTGCCTTGCTTTTTGCTGGGATTTTTTCCCTATTTTTTTTTTTTATTTTGTTGAAGAAAATGCTACTGAACGCTGTAACTTAACCTTCACTGGCTACATTATAGATAACATTTATGAGTCACCACGGTAACAGCTGCTTCAGTTATTTTTCAGGAACTTCAGCCTGGCCCTGTCCAGTTCAAACCAGTTGCAAATACTAACCCTTCAACTGAGCCTGCGTAAATGCCCACTAGGTGGCTTTTTGACATCACAGGACCCAAAACACCACCCTCAGATCATGCTAATGCCTCCATTTTCTGAACATATGCCCTAGGAAAATCCATGAACCCTGACTATGCTTGTGTAGATCACTGATAACTTCATTTTTCTCTACTACCAATAACCTTATCCCTAACCCTTAAGTTATGGGAGGCAAATTTGAAAGCTAGTCTCCTGCATCCTCTCTAGGCTGCCTGGTGAATAAATCTTTTCTCTTTTGCAAAAATGTGTTGTCACAGTGATGGATTTACTGTGGTCATGGACAAAACAAACCTGAATGAACCTAGTCAGTATCATTTGCAGCATATTTAAATTTATAATTGGTAGTGCTTTTGTTTTCTTCCTCTATCCAAGTAAATATTTACTTTCATACCTAATTTTGGATCATTTCTTAAAGAGAATTACTGTAATTACATAAACTTCAAGCCCCACAAAACTGAGATCTGCCTTGATCTTAGCCCACAAGAAGACACAATCAAGTCTTCAACTCCTTTTCATTCAAGGTTCTCTGATATAAGAAAAATAGAAACTCTTGACATTTCTGTGCTTCCCCCAATCAATTGTTTTTGTTACTGTCAATATTTGAAAATCCTGAAAATGTCTCATCTGTAAATTATCATTGGAATTGAAGTTATAAAACCGCAGCTCAAAATTACATTTATTTATTTATTTATTTATTTAGTGATAGATTCCCACTCTGTTACCCTATCTGGAGTGCAGTGACATGATCTCTGCAAACTGAAACCTCTGCCTTCCAGGTTCAAGTGATTCTCTTGCCTCAGCCTCCTAAGCAGCTGGGACCACAGGTGCACACCACCACACTTGGCTAGTTTTTGTATTTTTAGTAGAGGTGGACTTTCACCTTGTTGCTTGGGCTGGCTTTGAACTCCTGACCTCAAGCCATCTTCCCACCTCAGCCTCTCAAAGTGCTGGGATTATAGGCATGAGCCACCAGGCCCAACTGAAAATTCCTTTTAGCAAGTTGTATAAAACATATTTATTGATTTAAGAAAGGAGACACAGTCTCTATGTATTTTAATTATATTTGGTTTGGGGAAAATAAATATAAACTAAATAAACATTTTTGTGTTCCTGTTAAACTTTATAATCCAAATTACATTCTTGTTAACATAGACCAATGTATAATTAGTTAGTTTGTTTGTTTTGAGACAGAGCCTTCCTCTGTCACCCAGGCTGGAGTGCAGAGGCAGAGGCTCTTGGCTTACTGCAGTGGTGATATATTGCCTCACTGCAGCCTCCACCTCCCAGGTTCAAGCAATTCTCCTGCACCAGCCTCCCAAGTAACTTAGAACTACAGGTGCCCACCACCATGCCCAGGTAATTTTTATATTTTTTGGTAGAGGTGGGGTTTTGCTGTGTTGCCTAGGCTGGCCTCAAACTCCTGAGTGCTGGCAATCTGCCCGCCTCAGCCTCCCAAGTGCTAGAATTACAGGCACGAGCCACTGCCCCCTGCCAAGAACTTAGAGACAATATATTTATTATTTATCTTCTATGTAATACCAACTTTACTAATAATTGTCAATCATACCTTTATTTTTGCCAATTACTTTCAGAGGACACGGAGTTCTAGTAAGATTATTTCCCTTCATTGAACTAATGGCTGTACCATTTTGCCCTTAATTAAGTGGCACTTGCATGGCAACATTAATAAGCCCCAATTATATAAACTCAGGGAAGTTTCCATGTTAAGGAGAGTTCGCTGGAGGGTAAAATAAGTCATTCAGTGATGATATATTAAATGTTTACTTTTAATTGAACTTAGTGTCATTTATCATTTGTGGAATGAAAAATGCCATGGTGAGTGTAAATCAATAAAAAGTATTTTCATCTCTTATAGAATGCTGAGTACTAAATTAAATACACATTAGAAATTTAAGTCAAATCACAATTTGCCATTTAGGATAAAAGTAATCCATCAGGCCAATGAGGAAAGAAGTTTTAATAGTTTCATTACCATTGTCTAGCAAAATGTTGGTTTTAGAGTTTGACTCAGTATCTATAGAAAATCAGAATATTAACATGTCATGTTATATTTTTATGTTACTATTTTCTTAACTCTTATTTAAATAAAGTAACAGTTAAATCATGACCAGGTTCCTAGCTATGTCATATGTTTAAAACTCATGTTCAAATTTTTATGCTAATAGCTCTTTTTATTGATTTACACTATTTTTTTCCTGTTATCCTATAGTTACTGACAATGTTGAAATTTACATGAGCCCTGTCATTGTGGAAAAGAGCTGCGGTTCAAGAGTCACACCACCACTCTTTCGTGTTCTGAAAAATGACTCATCGTGGAGCCAGCCTTCCTAGTAAGACTTAGGTAAGATTCACAGATGACCCCTTTGTTTACCTATAACAAGGCCAGACACAGACCCTCCAGAATCTCATTCTTTGCCTCAGATTATTGGCTAAATTGTTTTGTCCTTACTGACCAATTAGAACAAAGTATCTGTTAACCAAAATTGGTTAAAGACTTTGCCTTTCCCCAGAGACTCCTGAACACTGATGCACTCAGCCTGAGCCAGGAAATAGCCCCACAGTAAGGGCCACTCCTGGAGAAGAGACTGGCTAGAGCACAACACATTTGCTAATGTGTTCTCTAGTCATGGCACCCTTTCAGTTCACCTCCCATTCCTGTTTCTTTTAGCCTGGGTTACTCCTCTCTATAAAAGTAAAACCCTTTTTTCCTAACTCTTAAGCAACGTGCAAATCTTCTATTCAGAGCATTCTTTACATTGTGGGAGCCTTTTCAAATAAAGCCTCTCTAGGTTTGTTTTTAATTCAACATTATATAACACATTTACATCACGGAAAGCCCTGTGAGGGGTATGTCAGAACCCTCTCTACTATTTTTGCATCTTTCTCATAAATCTCTTGAAAATAAAAAGCCAAAGAAACAAAAGGATATTTCTCAGTTTACACATTCTAGGCCTCTTGAAAATTATTTATAAAACTAATAAGTTGATGACTGCAAAAAAAAAAAAAAGACCAGAATATCAGACAGTTTAAAATATGACTTTTGATACTTAGTATCTACCTAAAGGCTATATAACCCTAACCCAGGGAGGGGGGACAGTTTGTTTCTGGGTAAAGATGTCACCTTGGTTCTTGACATATCTGTGTCATAGTTCTCTTTTACATAGGAAAGCTTCCCAAGATCTATCCCAAACCATTTTCAGAAGTAGCTTTTATATTGGAAGCTTTAGAAGGTCTTGTACACATAAGTAATAACATTTCAAAAAGTAATTTTAAATGAAAAACTGATTATATGTGAAAAAAGGTAAACAAAACATTTTTAGATGTGTAAAGGTACTATGTTCAAAAAAAATGTAATGCTAAGGACGTGTGTGCATACGTTATATATGTTTGTTATGTGTATGTGTATATATATATGTGTGTGTGTGTATATAGATATATATATTTTTTTGACTGAGTATATGACAGGCCATCAAATTTTGAAGGAGTAAATTCTTCCTCACTATTCTTTCTCAATACTGATGGAATCTCTCTTCTTGATCAAATTCTACTCAGGCTCCATGAAACTCTCTTCTGTACTGGTCTCTTACTTTTGAGTTGCCAGATTTATCTTTGTATTGTTCAGCTGCAGCAAGTATCCTATTGACTTATTTTACCCCAAATCATTACCTATCCTTGGTATCTGACCACCCTCAATATAGGTCATGTTTCCTCCTCCTCCATTTTTCCCCAGATGAGGTCGCATCACCCTGGCTTTCCTTCTACAAAGTTCCTGTTAGGTTAATATAGCTAGAATCCCCCATTATTCCAGTTGTCTCCTCTTAGTAATGTTCCATCCACCCCACTCCCACTTTGTTCCTTAGCTATACATTTCTACCTGCTCATGTTGTATTCACAGTTGAGCCAATTCTCTCTCCCCTACAGTGAAAACCCATTTTAAGAACCACCTCGAACAGTCTGCCTTACCTTACTTTAACAAGTGTCACAAATGTATTTTTTCAACAATACAATATATTTTTTCACCAATTTTTACAACAATATTCCTGGAGTTTATTTGATACCCTCTTCTTTTCCTCCAGCTTCACTGACCATCCTGCTCCCTTGCCATTTCTCCAGTCAGTGACCTTATGCATTGTCCTTTGCATTAGCCTTAGACTACCTTCAATTCCATCCACCTTTATGCAAATGTCGTCTTCTTTTCAGTTTTCACAGGTTATAACACTATACTTTGTCTTTTTTCTTGACATATTTGGTATTGTTTTACACAGATACTTCTGGAATTTTAGAAACTACTTATAAAGCAATAAAAACAGCACAAAAGTGTCAACCAGTACTGCTGTCATACAATTTGTGCACTACGGATTTCTTATCTACAGCTTATGTTGAAAGTATCTAAAGATAATTTTTTAGAGACATGTGACAGTGAAAACATCAGTGCTTGCCAAATAAAAAATAAGAGGAGAGAATAGGGTGAAGAGGTGGAGCACCAATTATTTTTAGGTCAGTGAAACTACATTATATGATATTTCAATGGTGAAGTTAAGTTATTTTACATTTCCAAACGTGCAGACTACAAACCCAAGAGGGAACCCTAATGAAAACTATGGACTTTGAGTGATTACGAGGTATCAAGGTAGATTTATCAATTGGATCAAATATACCACTCTGGTGCCAGAGGTTGATAATAGAGAAAACCTTGTATGTGTGTGGGCAGGGGTATTTGGGAAATCTACCAACCTAAATTTTGCTGTGAATCTAAAACTGCTCTAAAAAAATTGTCTTTAATAATATTAATTTTAAAAGACCCATGTGGTAGACACTTGTTAAAAATCCTCTTTAATATAAACCAGATAAAATTTTGTATTACAAAAGGATATAAAATAATTGTTCAAATTTGAGAAACTGTAAATATCATGTACAATTTACATAAATTTAGAAAAGATAATTTATTACTTTATTATTTTTTATCACTCTTCACTGTTCTTTTAATAAAACAGACAGCAAAATTTTAAAAGTGGAATCTTCTCCCCTAATAGGCTTGTGACTGGTTGACAAAAGGCAAGTTGGTAATGAAAGTAGGAAGTAGAAAGCAAACAGTGTGCTTGAGGCAAGATCCAAATGTTCCCTGAAGTGAGATATTTCAGAAAATGTTATTTAATATAGGTAGGCCAGGTTGAAAGCCTCTAGAGGTCTATATTGATATCAGGTTTGAGGTACTTCCCAAAGGAATTCCCAACGAAATGTAACAGTATTTTAAAGCCTGAAGTTGTAGACATTTATCTTAAAAGTCCTGAAGTGTGTATAGGAGAGGGAAACACTCAGGAAGCTATGTCTGCACTGTGGATGTCAACTCATGTCTTCAGACTTTACAAGTTATTTAACACCATCTTGCCGTGATCATTGTTCTATATATTTGGCTAAGTGAATAGCAATAATTTAATATAAAAACATCCCTGTGAAATATCAAAACATGTAGGAAAAAGACAAGAGTTTGGCTGGTCATCAGTCATCTTTAAAACCTGCATTTCTACAATTTTATCCAAGGTTTAATTTAAAAACTAGCATTTGGGACAGTGAAGAATATGAGAAAGAAAAATACCTGCCAGAAAATCATTTTTCTAACCACACAATATTAACTTCCATTGAAAAGGAGAATTGGAGTGAAACGTTTTTTTTCCTAAGAGTTGCAAACAGAATAAAGTAATGTGAAACTATTAAATGAGGTGACCTGACCTTCTAAAAGCAATTTAAATAGCTAAAGGATACATTCAGCACTTTTCACATGTAGATGGAAAGAGTTGTCTTCCAAAGGGGTCAGTTAAGTCGGAAAGACTAAAACATATGGGAGAATATCAGAAAATTGCCCTTTGGGTACTTAATGGAGAGCATTATAAATGACCTTGTGCCTAGTGAATGTAGTTTGAGAAGATTCGGTCAGCTTGCACTGGTGAGAATAATACAATTTTGTAACACATTAATACCAAGTTATTTTCAGCCAGGAGGCAATTATTTTTCCTGGTAGAGTAGGTATTTTGTGGATACTATTTTAATTTGTCATTATAGAATATATCAGTGTTTTGAATTCCAAAACTGAGCAAAACCTGTTGTAAATAAATACATTTGTGTATTAACCTTAAACATATAATAGTTATTGTAAGAAAAATATATGCTGCAAAATTATTGTTGGTCTTCAACAAATAATATATTGATAGTCTATATTTCAAATTATCAAGAAAAAGTAGTATTCATTAAAAGTTTATTCCCAAAGAAAGGTAAAAGAATGAGTTGTAGTTGTAAAATACACAACCATATTAGTTGAGTATTCCTAATCCAAACATCTGAAATCCAAAAATTCTCCAATATTCAAAACTTTTTGAGCATCAGAATGACTTCATAAGTGGACCTGACTTTATGGGATGGGTCACAGTCAAAACACAGTAAAAATTGTTTTATGGATAACATTATTTTAAACATTATATTATCTTTAGGCTATATGTAAAACGTACATATGAAACATAAATTTTATGCTTAGCCTTGGGTTCTATCCCCAAAATATATCATTATATATATGCAAATATTCGAAATCCAAAAAAAAAAAAAAATCTTAAATCAGAAACATTTTTGTCCCAAACATTTCAGAGAAGTTATACCCAACCTTTGTATCTATTCAGAAAAAGGATCAGGACAGAAAAGAAGAGTAATGGAAAAGAAAATTCTTCCTGACAAATATCTATTTCATAATGCATTTCTGCAAAGATAATTGTGAAAGCATTTGTCATCTAATGGAGAATAGCAAATAGAAAATCCTAAATATCAAATACTGGATTTCTCTATGTTATTACATAAGGCAAGGAATGTGATTGGAAATGTATTTACCATGGAAAGATATGTCTAATTTGTTAAAATTCAATTGTGCCTTCTAGGTTATGATTCTAAAGTTGTTTGCTGTTTAAAACTGATTCAGGTGATCTCTCAGAGCAAATGCAACTCTATTTTGAATACTAAACTATAAGCTCTGGTAAGATCAGAGATTTCTGTCTATATCCAGATGATCTGGGACATGGTAGATGCAAAGTAGGTTAACTATGACTACTTGCCCAAGTCCAGTGAGACAGAACCCCCCCACACACACAGAAAGTTACATGAAGTAGGCATATTACTCAGAGATAGGCAATAAAGGACAACAGAAACTTGGATTCATGGCAAGTTAGTCCTCCACAGCTCAGGTAAGCTGCATAGGGAATATGGAGCCTCATCTGTGTGGATCCCTCCCTTGCACTGTAGCTGAGGGATTCCCAAAAGCAGCCTGCCCTGGGATCTTATACCCTGCGAATAACAGGGATCATTGGGCAATAGCACTGAATGGAATCCTGTTTCTAGGTGGGACTGGAACAAAGTCCCGGCTGTTTCAGTCAGTCCCTCCTTATCTCAGGAGGTGGCATTCCCACCACATGGCACAATTATTTCTGAGACCTACAAGTGAGAATTGGGGGAGAACTGGGTCACACACAGAACGGTCCCACAGTGGGCATGCAATTTTTATGAGTTGAGTGCATGGAGTAAATGAATACATTTTCAAATGTATAGGTTTCCCTGTAATATTAATGTTTCTATTTTTTTTTTAACTCTAGAAAGTTCATTTGATCAGTTCTATCATCATATAACAGGAAAACGAAACAGGGTTAGGATGGTTTCACCTTTCATAATTATTAACTGTGTGACATTGGACAAGTTACCTAGCTGTTTTAGTCACAATATGTTTATTTCTAAAATCACTGCTATTTGTTGCACGCTGTAATTATATATGCCATATAAAATATATTATTTAAAAATTATATTTACTATCTATATTGCCTCATATGTAGTTTTCTTTTTAATAAAAATATGGTGGCAGTTTTTTAAATGTAAGCCTGAAATTCAAAAGGCCATTTTTAAACTAATGAATTTATGTACCCTTTCCCATATTTCTCATCATGATGGCCCTGATGTCTTTGGTAGCAGTATTTACATTTTGAAGAAGTAATGCCATATCAATACTAGTATTATTACTGCTTCAATTTGCCATTTAGTACATTTTATAAAGAACCTAACATTTCAGTTCCTGAAAAAAATCTGCTTAACTTTACATCTATATAACTTTCCCTACATAATTTTTTACATGGCTAGATAGAAGCAAGCACTTTTTAATTTGCTTTGTAGAGACCTGCCTTTAAGATAATTACAATTACTGTGTTCTTCACATACTGCTGTGATTTTCTTTTCATGAATGTTTGCCTGGTTGATGCTAAAGAGCTGTCACATTTATTTAGTGTAAGCATGGTTTTGTGAGAGTTCAATGGAAGGAAAGATAAATAGCTACGTTGTAAAAATGAATGCATCGATATGTCAATAAGGTCATAGATCAATCGTTCTGAACAAACATATCTTCCCCATTCTCTGTTAAAGATGGAACTCTTGGAGAATTGGAGGGAGTTTCTTTACTGCACACACACACACACACACACACTTTTTTTTTTTCTAACTGTAGAGTTCATTTAAAAGTTTTATCATCACATAGTAATGAAAATAAAAAAGAATTAGGAAGGTTTCACCCTTAATAATTCTTAACTGTGTAACATTGGGCAAGTCATGTAGCCCTTTTAAGTTTACATATATGTGTATTTGCTTATGTATAGACACAAGGCTAGGTTCCAGGAATAGAGCAATGAATGAAAGAAACTCGATTCCTGATCTTTCACAGGAAACTACCAATAGTTTTCTGTGAAAATAAACATTAAGGAGATAATTACACAATTTACTTTAATTGTAATAAATTCTACAAAGGACAAGTACAAGATGCTTGGAAAATATATATCAGGAATACTGGACCTAATCTTAGTAGAAGGAAAGGCTGCCCCTGAAAAGTGGCTTCTATATTAAAATTTACATTGGTTCTTTTTTTGGGATGCAGCTATCACAGATGTTTCTTTTAAGACAATATGTTATTTCTTTTCTCAGTTTTAAATGGAATTCAATTATCCAAATTTAGTAAAAAGAAGTCATTTTATAATATTATTCATGTAAATATTTAAAGATTACACTTCACAGAAACATTCCAATTTTTATTCTAAGGGAAAAGAAAGAAGGAAAGAAAAAAAGACACTTGGTGTTTTTCCATAGGAAGGAACTTCAGAAATAAATCCCTAGTTGCAAACCTAGAACACTATTTAATATAATAGTTTTTTTATAATAACCAGTAGAAAGACCACATGTACTCAATAATTGACACATTTAAGCAAATATGGGCATTATTAATTTTATATTACTTGTTAGATAGTATTTTCTTTATTCTTGAAACTCTAGTTCTTTAAATTTTGTATTGAATCTGTTTATCTACTTAGTTTATGAATATTTACTTGCAAAGAACATTTTCTGCTATTTTTGCATAGATCGTTTACTTTCACTATCTTATGATTTGCTGCTGAATAGTTCAAGACATCCTTTAGGACTACATGTGTAGTTTAACAACCAAAATCAAAATGTTAGCTCTCTATTTAATTTATCCAATTAATTAGGAATATAGACACTAAGTTATCACATACATTTATTTCAGTCATTAATAATTCAAACTTGCTAAGAATGAATAAAATTGAATAACATTTGGATAATTTATGAATCAAATTGTTTTCTTTTACATTTTTAAATTTAATAATTACTGTTTTAACTTTTAATAATTATTTAGCATTATTTTAGAATAATTCAGTAAAAATATTAAAAATATTATTTTACAATTGTGATAGGTATCATATAATGAGTTGCTTTAGCTAATGGACACAAGTGACTGAAAATGGTTTTTCAGTAAGTACAGTAGTTAGGTGAGAAGACAGGAATAGCTTGAAGTACATTTACATCTAGATGGAGAAAAAACTGATTCATGTTCTCAGCACTCATTCTAATTCCCAGTTTTTCCCTCACCATATATAAGTGATTAAATTATGGCCTGTGACAAATAGTCTCTTTAGGAAGGCATTTACTTAATGGGATAAAATAATCCTAATAGGAGAGATGGGTTATTTGCCATTTTCTCCAAACTCTCATTCTAGTGAGGAACAGGGGCTGTGTCACAAGGGTCTGGGTACTTGTAAGTTCATTTGATTGGAAAAAAAATGTAGGCTTGGAAAACAAGGTTTTCAGTGAACAGCTTCGGGTTCTTCCAAGTCTCTGAGACAGGTAAATTCTCCGATCAAAACTCTTCTCATGATGAGGGTGCTTTGCTTATGGATCAGTGAGCTTGGAGGGCTGCATTGCTAGTCAAAGCCGTCTGCATAGAGATAGAATTTTCTTTTTTTAATTTTTTTTAAACTGGCTAATACTTTCTTCTTTTTTATTTTTTTAATTTTTAATTTTTTTATTTATTTAAGTTCTGGGGTACAAATGCAGAATGTGCAAGTTTGTTAAATATGTATTCACATGTCATGGTCTTTTGCTGCATCTATCACCCCATCATCTACATTAGATATTTCTCCTAATGCTATTCCTCCCCAATCTCACTACCCACAGCTATCCCTCCCCTAATCCACCACCCTCCAACAGGCCCTGGTGTGAGATGCTCCCCTCCCTGTGTCCATGTGTTTTCCTTGTTCAACACCCACTTATAAGTGAGAACATGCAGTGTTTGGTTTTCTGTTCTTGTGTCAGTTTGCTGAGAATTATGGTTTTCAGATTCATCCATGTCCCTACAAAGGACATGAACTCATCCTTTTTTTATGGCTGCATAGTATTCCATGGTGTATATGTGCTACCTTTTCTTTATCAAGCCTATCACTGATGGGCGTTTTGGTTGTTTCCAAGTCTTTGCCATCGTGAACGGTGCTACATGATGATTCATAATGATTTAGAACGCTTTGAATATACACCTAGAAATGGGATTGCTGGGTCAAATGGTATTTCTAGTTATAGATTCTTGAGGAATCCCCACACTGTCTTCCCCAATGGTTGAACTAATTTACACCCCTATCAACAGTGTAAAAGCATTTCTATTTTTCCAAATCCTCTCCAGCATCTGTTGTCTCCTGATTTTTTTCGTGATTGTCATTCTAACTGGCGTGAGATGATATCTCAATGTGGTTTTGATTTGCATTTATCTAATGACCAGTGATGATGAGGTTTTTTTATGTTTATTGACTGAGTATGTGTCTTCTTTTGAAAAGTGTCTGTTCATAAGGAGCGTATTTAGAACTTTATTAGAAACACTCTTAAAGAAAAGGTGTAAGTTAAAAAATTCAGAGAACTAGCAAATATAATGAGGACAGATTCTGAAGTAGAGTACAACTCTTGATGACATTGCACTCAATAAATTAGAGCCAAGAGATTTTTAACTCAAAAAATTATTTTCTTTGAGTGCATATTATATACAAGCAATTATGAGAAGCCTACTTCTTTCAGGTAAACTGACACAAAAATTCATGGATGTGTATGGAGTTTATGATCTGCTAAAGAAAGCCAGCTTTTGGAATATTAATAGCAGCTATAATACAGTTCATGCTATAGAGGTATATGCAAAATGAATGCTGTCATTGAAGAAAGTATGTCTGTTTGATTATCAATGTATCTCCAGGGCCCAGGACATTACTATACACTGAATGTAACTCCTCAGTGATATATGAGGAGTTAAAATGGAGAGATTAAGGCTATATTATGATACCAGACTTTAAATGTAATGCTAAGGAGTACCAGCAGAATTGGAGAGGGATAGAAGAGATTGTATTAGGTCATCTTTTTATTATGTAATCAACTCAGTAATTGTTACTGAAACACCAGGGGTTCAGTCTAGGTCCTGCTGCTCGCAGCACAGAAAGCCAGTCACTGAGACATTGACTATTGCCAAGGAAGAAGGCTTTAATTTGGTGCTGCAGCCAAGGAGATGGGAGATTAGCCTTAATCCCATCTGTCTTACTGACTAAAATTAAGGGTTTATATATCATAGCAAGGAAGAAATGTAAAAATGTTTAAGAAAACAAGAACTAGAGAGCAGTAAGAAAGCAATCATGATGAATGAGAGACCAGTGGTCTCATTGTCTGGATATGATGATCTGGTGGATTTCTATTCTCTGATACCTTTTCACAGGGTTGAGGTTTTTTCATGAGGAATTAACTCAGGTCAAACAAGTGTAAGTTTCAGGCTTTAAGACCAGGAGGGTCAATTTCTATGTTTATTCAGTAAAACTGGAACTATTATGTTTGTTTTATGATGCCTTCCGATGTCTTGGCCAACACTGTGAGGCCTCAGTGGTTATATATATATAAGCATTTGTAACCCGAAAAATGTTAACTTATATACCTACTCAAATTTTTAAAAGCAGAAAGAGGGAAGGAAAGAAGGAAGGAAGGGAGGGAGGGAGGGAAGGAAGGATGGGGAGGAAGGAAGGGGAGGGAAGGAGGAAAGGAGGGAAAGAAAAATTAAAGAAAGAAAATATTCAGCAATATTAGAAGGCAAAATTAGAATAAAACATGTAAAACGTGTTCAGTTATAATTAATACCTTTACATTTAAACAGTAATTCGAGGTCATTTTTTAAAAATTTGAAGCAATTTTAGAAAAAAGAGAAATGGGATATGGCATAGGACTTAAACTATAATTATTAAAACAAAACTTTAAGAACAACATTATGTTTGTTACTTTTTGTAGTTCATGTATAGTTAAGTTACAGTCAGATTATTTAACTTAACATATGGGAAAGTAGCATTTAAGAAGATTTAGGAACTTACTCAGAATAAATGTAACTGACATACAGCCAAACATTAAGTAAAACTCAAGTTAGATGGCTATCATTTCCTTGCTCCTAATACTACAGACTTCATCCTGTTATTACAGTAAGATATTATTTACTCAAATTTTTGTGTAGTTTAATTTGCTTTACTAAAATTCAACTTTTCATGATCAATGTTGCAGGCAAAGAAAGTCTCCTTTTTGGCAGTACCCATAAGAACAGACTACTCCTTTGATAAAACAGAAAATCAAAAGGAAGAAAAAAAATTACTTGATCAATGTACACTCGGGAGAAGTTCACAGTGCCAAAATATAACTTTAAATCAGATATTTCAAGCTCATACAAATGAAACCTCAATAGCATTCATTCCATTGAAGATAAAAATCAATAAAATATGTTTAATCTGGAAGAATGGTGCCCTTTGATTGTGTCACTTCAAAAGGTGTTGAAATTATGCAGTAGCGACAGTTTCATACATTTTTGAAACTGTTTTCAGAAGTATTCATGCTTTGGGATTATCTGATTTTCTTCAGATTTTTTGAATCATTATCCAAAATGCTTAGTCACCTTTACCTTTCATCTTTATGACATGAGACTTCATCACATAGTGAGACACCTGCTCCAGGCATGGCTTTTCTTGTGAGTAAGCTGCCACCTAAGAATAATTTGAAAGGTAACAGGCACTTTTGCATGAGATTATTTTTGTTTTACAAATTTGTTTAAGTTCTTTGTATTTTCTGGATATTAAACCTTTGTCATATGCGTAGATGGCAAAAATTTTCTTCGATTCTGTAGGTTGTCTCATGATAGTTTCTTTTGCTGTGCAGAAGCTCTTTAGGTTGATTAGATCCCATTTTTCAGCTTTGCCTTTTGTTACAATTGCTTTTGGCATTTGTGTCATTAAGTCTTTGCTCATGCTTGTGTCCTAAATAGTAAAGCTTAGGTTTTCTTCTGGGATTTTTATGGTTTTGGGTTTTACATCTGAGTCTTTAATCCATCTTGAGTTGATTTTTCTATAATGTTTAAGATAGGGGTCCAGTTTCAGTTTTCTGCATATGGCTAGCCCATTCTCCCAGCACCATTTACTGAATAGGAGCTCCTTTCCCCATTGCTTGTTTTTGTCAGGTTTGTTGAAGATCAGATGGTTGTAGATTTTTGGTGTTATTTCTGAGGTCTCTACTCTGCTCCATTGGTCTATGTGTTTGTTTTGGTACCAGTACCATGCTGTTTTGGTTACTGTAGACTTGTAGTATAATTTGAAGTCAGGTAGTGGGATGCCTCCAGTTTTGTTCTTATTGCTTAGGATGGTTTTGGCTATACAGGGTCTTCTTTGATTCCATATGAAATTTAAAATAGTTTTTTAAAATATATTTCTGTGAAGAATGTCAATGACAGTTTTGATGGGAATAACATTGGATCTATAAATTATTTTGGGCAGTATGGCCATTTTCACAATATTGATTCTTCCTCTCCATAAGTATGGGATGG
Organism: Sapajus apella; assembly: GCF_009761245.1. NCBI lineage: Eukaryota > Metazoa > Chordata > Mammalia > Primates > Cebidae > Sapajus > Sapajus apella. Next base: position 35,681,738 of record NW_022436949.1, read on the forward strand.
TTTTCCATTTGTTTGTATCCTCTCTTATTTCCTTAAGCAGAGTTTTGTAGTGCTCTTTGAAGAGGCTTGTCACATCCCTTGTTAGCTGTATTTCCCGGTATTTTATCCTCTGTATAGTGATTGTGAATGTGAGTTCATTCATTATTTGGCTCTCTGCTTGCCTATTTTTGGTTTAAAGGAATACATGTGATTTTTGCACATTGATTTTGTATCCTGAGACTTTGCTGAAGTTGCTTATCAGTTTAAGAAGTTTTCGGGCTGAGATGATGGGGTTTTCTAAATATAAATCATATCATCTGAAAACAGAGACAAATTGACTTCCTCTCTTCCTGTTTCAGTACCTTTATTTTTTTCTCTTGCCTGACTGTCCTGGCCAGAACTTCCAATACTATGTTAAATAGAAGTGGTGAGAGCAAGGCACATGAACAGACACTTCTCAAAAAAAAAAAAAAAAAAAGACATTTACGCAGCCAACAAACATGAGAAAAAGCCCAGCATCACTGATCATCAGGGAAATGAATATCAAAACCACAATGATATATCATCTCACACCAATCAGAGTGGTGATTATTAAAAGTCAGAAAACAATAGATGCTGATGAGGCTATGGAAAAATAGGAATGCTTTTGCACTGTGGGTGGGAATGTAAATTAGTCCAACCATTGTAAAAGACAGTATGGCAATTCCTCAAAGATCTAAAACCAGAAATACCGTTTGACCCAGCAATCCCATTACTGGGTACATACCCAAAGGAATATAAATTATTCTACTTTAAAGACACATTCACATGTATGTTTATTGTGGCAGTATTTATAATACAAAGACATGGAATGAACCCAAATGCCTGTCAGTGATAGACTGGATAAAGAAAATGTGGCACATGTACACCATGGAGTACTACGGAGCCATAAAAAGGAATGAGATCATGTTCTTTGCTGGGACATGGATAAAGCTGAATGCCATCATTCTCAGCAAACTAATACAGGAACAGAAAAACAAACCACATTTTCTCTCTCATACGTGGGAGTTGAATATTGAAAACACATGAACACAGAGAGGGGAACAACATACACCGGGGCCTGGTGGGGCATGGGGTGAGGAGAGGGAACTTAGAGAGTGGGTCAGTAGGTGCAGCAAACCACCATGGCACATGTATACCTATGTAACAAGCTTGCACGTTCTGCACATATATCCCTTTTTTTAGAAGAAAAAAAAGAAAGAATGTAACAAGTAGACCACCTTTATTTAAAAACAAAAGCCTCCCTATTTCTTGCACAGAATGCTAGAATTTAGTCAAATTATATACTGCTAAAAATGAAGCCTGATGGGCACATTTACTAGTATGAAAGATGGTACTTTTTCCCTTAAAATGTATCTTTTAAAAGTGTTAAAGGTCCACTACACGTAGAGGATGATATTGCAAGAGATTTTAATGTCAGGTGTGTCTTTGAAAGTTATAATGTATCAGTCACCACCAAAAACATCCACAGAAATTAAGGGCATCCACATATTTTAACAAATTTATTATTATTATATTAAACTTTTTCTAGTTCCTGAAAACTCCAAGAATCTATTTTTAAGAGCAATACACAAATGCAATGGAAATGAACAGAAAGAAAAACATATGATAGGCATAGGATGGACTCAATATGTCTATAGAAATGTAATTTTATGAAATTTGTCTGCTTCATTCATAGACACTCAGTTATCTAAAGGGGCTACAGAATTAACAATCTAAGTTACTTTTTTTTTTTCCAGGAGAGTAGTAATCCCATTAATTTTCTTATTAGAGAAAACTAATGGATTTCTATGCTAAATATTTATCACACTTACAGCCCATTGAAACCAATATAAAAATGAATAAAAGTACTGTAAAAGTCAAATTTTAAGGGTCTGTAAGGCTGACCTACCTCTATAGGCTATGGCAGAGATATCCTGCTATATAACTTCATTATATTTCTTTATAGAGACAAGAGAGAGTGAAGAATCCATACATCTGAAACAAAATGAAGGATATTTATTTGCACCTTACAATTTGGCAGCCATTATGATAGTAACTGTCACATATGTTTCATATTAAATTCTAAAAGTAAGTGAGGTATTTGTGAGCATATGCATTTTGCCTATCAATAAACCGAGACTCAAAAATATGAAGTAATTTTCTCATATTTAATATTTTATCTGTAAAAGCATCCACAGAAAATTTAAAAAAGCTTCAATATCTGAGTTTTTCTCACATCATTCGGATTAAACTTTTAATGATGCATGCATAATAAATTAAGTTATGATGTAGGTGTTGGTGCTTAAACATACGGTAAATATATCCATTGGTTAATTCATGCAATCAATGATATTTGAGCATGCAGTAGTAGAATGTGATAACCACTCAGAATAATAAAGGAAATAATAATATATAAGATTCATTATCCCAAGAGGCTTTCAGAGTAGAGAGTTAGACAAACAGGGGCACAGGCACTGCTATGATTTTCATAAATGTTTTGAAAGGGGTATTCACATGGTAGTATTGGAACAATTGGAGAGCACATACCAACTCTGCCATGAGCATCTTGGATTCATCTGAGCAGAGTCAGCTCTGCATGTGTGTGTGTGTGTGTGTGTGTGTGCGCATATGTGTGTTTGTGTGTGTGTGTTTGCATGTGCATGTGTGCGTGTGTGCCTGTGTGTGTTTGTGTGTGTGTGGATGGAGAGTGCTGTATGTACACGTCTCTGGCACAGCAAGAATATTTGAAAAGGGTAAGAGGCAAGAGATTACGTGGTCTAGACAATAAGAAATAATAGGACTTAAGTACATCTAAAGTGTAAATACTATAAATAAAGACATAAGTGTGGACAGCAATGGAGGCTCTAGTATGCTGTGTGAACACTGTTTTATCCCAGGATATGTAAAATCATAAGAGTGAGTTTCATTGTGTTTGGTGATGGCTAGATCACTCTTGTAGAGTAGGAAACAGGCTTATGGTTAACAAGAATCTAGGCATAGAGACCAGTTACACAAAACTAGAAGAGAGTTGATAATTTTAGCTGAGATAATAAAAGGATTTGAGAAACTGGCATGCGGATAGATTTTGGGAGGGTAGCATTATCTAGATGCATGAGCCTATCTACATAGCTCTATATATTGTATTTACATTTATTATAACTTCATAATCTATGTTACACATGTGTTTAAAGCTTTACTCGGTGGCACTTACATTGTTCTTGCATTAGCTATTGCTCAACATTCTTACTCACAGTAATATATTTGCTCAGTTCTGAAAATTTCTCAGCCATTAACTATCAGAATGCTGTATTTTCTTCATTCTCTCAATCTGAAATCCTTCTTAAATAGATATTCAGAAGAGTTCATTATGAAACTTTCTTGCTTTGCAGTAGGTTTTCATAAATATACAACCGTAAGCCCTGAATCTAAAAAACACAAAAGTATTTTTGGACTCTAGGGAATGGTGGATATTTTCAGAATTGCTCATCCTCCCGTCAGACCACTTTAGGCCTATTATGATTTGGAGAGGCTTCTGGAACTGTTGTCTTTCTAACTTTTATTGGGTTAAATTGGATTAGAACAATTTCCGGGCTGTATAGTATAGGTGTTCCTTTACTATTTTAACTCTAGCAGAAAGGATAAGTTTTAAAGAACATTAAGCTAATATGTCCCATTTGATGTCTACTTGTCTGGGGGAAATAGTTTAAATATATCAGAGTTGGATCTATGGGTATAGTCATCTATTTTATTCTAATTTGGTCTGGGTTCAGGTCTCAGTTCTGGTCCAGGACTGAATGTTTCAGTGCCTTTATATCTATATTATCATATTTCAAATACCCTTTTACACCATTCTATGTTTACAAGTATCATGTAATAAGAATACTTCTCAAGTTCTCTACTTCTCAAAATGTGTAATACCAACCTACACAATTATTATAATCGAAGATGGCTTAAATGGCAGCAATAAAATGATTTTCCAAGCACTGTTATTTTACCTCTGGTATCCAGCCAGTATCTACACCACTACCACATACAGCATTGCCATGTGCTTCACAAAACCACGTGGCCTACAGGATGGGACATTCACCTGACATAAATTATTCTTGTAAGCACCATGCCCCTCCACATTTTCTTTTCCCAAGTTTTCTGTGATATTCTGCAACCACAAAAAGCTTGGTTTTATTTTGAGCCACAGCACTTTCACATGGTGTAAAAAATCTGCATAGATTAATAGTCAAATTTACTTTTTGATTCTCTAGATAATCTATAGTTTTCCCCGCTTTCTGTGCCGTGGATCTGACTAAGAGTTCCTTTGCCTGACCTACCACCAAAACCAAGCACATTTTGTATTTTGCTTGCAAGTTTGCAGAGCCATGGTCACAGCTTCCAACTGCTGTATTAAGTCCTCTCTAGTAGTCAGTATTCTTTGGTGATACGTGACAGAAAGTCAATGCAAACTACTTCAAGTTCAAAATGAGATTTATTGGTCCATGTATCCTGGAAAAGCAAGGGTGAAACTAAGGTTGAGTGGAACCAGAAAATTAAATGTCTTCAGGATTCTTTCTATATCAGATTTTTAAAATGTTCTTTCTAGGATAACTTCATTGCATTCTTGTGCAGCAGGCCTCTCTGCATGAGGGACATGTTAATGGTAGCTCTGGATTTGACACGAGTGATTTCATGACAGGTGACACATTCTACACTAGCTGTAGTTAGTAAAATCTTAGAGAATGAATCAAGTGTTCCCGTGTGAGTCATGCTATCTCTTGACTTTCTCGATTTTTTTAACAAGATCAGAAATGGAGGAAATGTTCGTCAAACTACATATGCGCACACACACACACACATACACAAACTACATACATGCACACGGTATGTGTATGGAAGAGAAAACAATCTCTGGCTCCATATTTGCAGAAGCCTCTGAAGAACTGGAGTTTCTATATACTTAGCCTATCTTCTTTAGCTTGGTTTTTCTCTTTCACCTTTTAATTTCTGTAATACAAGTGGTGTAAAGGCTGTCTTTTGTCTGGTAACTGGTGTTTTTAATAAAGTGTACTTTTAGGAGTACTGCTCTTAATATTGATTCTTCTTTAAACTACTCTTCTCTTTTATTACATCTTCTGTTGCAGGGTCTTATACATCAATTCTTAAGGGAATTATTTTTCTCCTATACCTTTATTAGTGATTAGGGCGAGCACAAAGATCTAGTTTATTCTGACACTCCTACATGAAGAGCTACCACTAAGGGCTATCAGACTCCACCTGGCACAATTGGAAGAAAGGTATTCGCTTAGATTGTGAGGTCACCAGGTTCCCCCTGTGTTCAAGTTTCTTCAAACGTTTGTCCGTTATTACTTAAAACTTGTTTGCTATGAGAATACAGTTTAACTCCAAATATTGGATAATATCTAAGCTTTCTTTAGAAAATTCTCAGCTTTTGATACTTCATAATAGCCAAACTAGGTTAAAAGGGTTCCTCATTTATTGCCCAATATTGGGTTTCTTAGGCTTACATTATGCCCAAATTTAGGATTCTTATAGCCAATGTCGTTTATCACATCTGTAACCTACATAAATTTTGCAGAAATTAACATTAGAAGTATGATGGATTAAAAATACCTTCTCGAGCCTTCCTCATCTTCTTACATAATCAAAGAGCAATAAACATCTGGAAATTCCACTAAGACTATTTTCACATTCTCTATGTCTGAACATTGAATAAAGCTTGGGGATTTAATCTTATGCAGTGGCTCTAGTTAGTGTGCTGTTTGTTTATTTTTACTAGCAGCCTCCAAAACCTTTCATTAGCACTCTAAAAGCAATAAATAGCTCAAAGAACACATCTGTTGCAGATTACCAGTCCTCTGTTACTGTAATTTTTCCGCTTCACAGTTAGTTTTGCTTCCGGTAACTAGTATGAAGTTGTGCACTATATAATTATTCACAAATGTTCTAGATTAGGACTTCAAGCATAATCTATTTATATAAAGACTTATGATCTCAAAATCATATATTTCCTTAATATTTATTTTAAGAAAATAATCTTTCCAAAAATTATCAACAAACTTTTTTGGGTTTTTAAGTTGTTAATTTGCCATATAACAAATTACCACCTATGTAGTGGCTTAAAACAACACCCCTCTATTATTCTCACTGTTTCGCAAGTTAGACATCCAGGCACTGATGTCTCTGTTCAGCAACTCACAAGGCTTAAATCAAGGCGTTGACCTGCCAGGGCTGTGTTCTCAACAAGATTCTGTTCTTCTTCGCAGCTCAGATAGTTATGGCAGGATTCAGTGTCTATAATTATAGAACTGAGGTCCTTATTTCCTTGCTGGCTACCATCAGGGGCCTCTGTGAGCTGATACAGGACATCAGTATTTCTTTCCTTCTATCTTTAAGCCATCAGTAGGCAATCTGTTCTGCATCAAACATCATTAAGGCTTTGAAGAATCATTTTCACCTGGGAGAGGCTTCGTTCTTTTAAAGGCCCACCTGATCCAATCAAGCCCAGTGAGGATAATCGCCAGTCTTAAAATCACATGATTTGGGGCATTAGTTATATTTGCAAACTGCCTTCACAGCAGCACACAGAAAACATTTGATGGTTAACTGAAAAAGATGTGTGATACATTAGATGCTGGGAATCCAGACAACTGATGCAGAATTCTGCCTACCAAAACATGGTATTGCTTTGTTTATTCCTTTCACTAATTCTCTGCATGAAAAAATGAGATCATGCTATTACTCTCAGTGGAATTTACTGTTATTTGTAGGTAATTAATCTGGAGTAAACATAAGTATGATTTACATGAGTGAATTCATGAGAAATAACACTATCAAAAATCAAAAGGAAGATGAGCGAAGGGGGGAGAAAGGTGGCATAAATTAATCCTACGACTTTTGTGCCCCCTAAGGAACACCAAATTTTAACAACTATCTGCGTACAGAAGAGTACCGCCACAAGAACGGCAAGTCAGGTGAGTAATCACAGTGCCTGGTTTTAACTTCATATTGCTGAAAGAGGCATGGAGGAGGGCAGGAGGAACACGCTTGAATCTTTGATGCCACCCCACCCACATCCTCCAGCATCGGCTGGGCAGTAAGTACAGAGAGTCTGTGCACTGGGGGAGGGAGAGCGTAATGACTGGGTGACTTCCTGTGAAAGTCAGTGTTGCTCCGTTACAGAGGAGAAAAAGTCCATGTTGTGCTCAACCAGTGCCCACAGACAGACAATTTGGACCAGCTGTAGCCATAGGGGAATTGCCCATCACAGCAGTTGGAAATTGAGTTTCACAGCAAGACTTGCCACCATGGGCTAAAGTGCTCTGGTGTCCTCCCTTCCCTCATCTCCCTTTTGATTTTTGATAGTGATATTTCTCAGGAAGTCACTCGTGACTATTGATTTATATTTCTGTGTTTGTGTATGTGTGTGTACTATAAATCATACATATTTTTACTCCAGATTCATTATCTACAAATAACAGTAAATTTTATTGAGAGTAATAGCATGATCTTACTTTTTCCTGCAGGCAATTAGTGAAAGGAATAAGTGAAGCTATACCCTGTTGTGGTAGGCAGACTTTAAATGAAGTCTAGGACAGGACAGAAGGAATTTCTGGGATAGCAATTCTGAGGCCACTCTGAGTGCTGGACTGGGCTCAGAGCCAGAGGACTATAATGGCATGTGATCTAGGGAGACATCAGCCGGGGTGGCTAAGGGAGTGCTTGTGCTACCCCTCCTCCAACCTAGGCAGTATAGTTCACAGCAACAAAAGCGACTCCATTCTGCTTAACGGGAGGAGAGCAAAAAATAAAAAGGACTGTCTTGTACCTTGGATACCATTCTAATAATGTTGAGATTCACTCAGGGTGGCTGGCAAAATATTAAGGAAAATATTAGGGAAGTTTTAAGATTATAGTCTCAAACCTTTTGGAAGGCCGAAAGGTTTTAATGAGACTGGCTGAAGACTGCCAGTTCTTATCTTAGAGCATTAGGTCATAGGGTGAAGATTAGGAATAATAGAAACTTCTGCAATTAAGTCTGTTTACCCCACATCCCTTGGTCTGTACTCTGCTCATGTAAACTTTGTGCTGGATGGTCCTCTTACGGGGAGGCCAAAGGGGAATTACCTGTTAATGGTGTTTACTCTGAGCCCTGGAAACCAAAACCTTTTGTTATTTGTAAAACCACTCTTTTAACCATGTTAATTATCCACAAGTGTGTTGACTTAGAACCTGTGTTATCAAATCTATGCAGAATAAATGTGAGGAAGAGCAGGGAGTAGTGGTTGGTTAGCTATAATCACCCTCTGAGAGCAACTGATGATCATCCCTCATCTACTCAAATCACTGTAGTGGGCGTGAGAGTGTATTTTATTCATCTGTTACTGAGTCAGGGGCTGCAGAACAGACCTCTCCAGGTGGTGATCAATGTCTCATAATAAAGCACTGAGCAGAGTCATGAGGTCCCCATTCTGCCCCTAGATCCTGGATAACATTTTAGACACACTCTTTGCCAGAAAGGAACCTGCTGCCATGAAGGGTAGAACCCAGTCCTGGCAGCATTCATCATCTGCTTACTAAAGAGCCCTTGGGCCATGAATAACCGACAGTGGTATCCAGTCCTACATCAAGGGCCTTGGCTGAGCCTCTGAGACTTGTTAGCTTCAGGTGAGACTCAGCACATTACCAGATATAGCAGTTATGCAGTAAAACCCCTTCTGCTTGAGAAAAGCAAAAGGAAAAGGAAAGGGGACTTCATTTTGCACTTAGGTACCAGCCTGACATAGGTGGGCAGAGCACCAAGCGAGGTCTTGGGGGTCCCTGATTCTAGGACTTGACTCTAACATTAAGCAGAAGAAAGAATTAGGGAGCTGGAAAAGAGGCTGTTTGAAAATACAGTCAGAGGAGCTAAAGGACAAAAAAATGAAGCGTGCCTACAAAATCTAGAAAATAACCTCAAACAGGAAAGTTATTGGCCTTAAAGAGGAGGTAGAGAAAGAGAGGTGGAATGCCCCAAACCTAGAGAAAGTTATACATTCAAGTATAAGAAAGTTATAGAACACCACCCAGATTTAACCCAAAGAAGACTACCTCAAGGAATCTAATAATAAAATCCTCAAAGGTTAAGGATCCTAAAAGCAGCAAGAGAAAACAAATAACACACAATGGAACTCCAATACATCTGGCAACAAACTTTTCAGTGGGAAACTTACAGGCCAGGAGAGAGTGGCATGACATATTAAAATGATGAAAAAAAAATTCACTCTTGAATAGTATATCCAGCAAAATTATGCTTCAAGCATGAAGGATATTTCATGCTTGAAGGATAGTTTCCTTTTGACTTTCACAGACAAACAAAAGCTGAGGGATTTCATCAACACCAGATCAGTCCTACAAGAAATGCTAAAGGGAGATATTCAATCTGGAAAAAATAAAAAAAAGGGATGTTAATTAACAATAAGAAATCAACTGAATGCACAAAACTTACTGATAACAGTAAGTACATGGAAAAACATAGAATATTATAAAATAGAATATTATAAGACTGTAATTGTGTGTAAACCGTTCTTGTCTGATGTAGAAAGACTAAATAATGAACCAATCAAAAATATAAGTACAAATTTTCAAGACATAGTACAATAAATCATAGGAGAAATAACTAAAAGTTAAAAAACAAGAGAATGAAAGTGTAGAATTTTTATTAGTTTTATTAGCTTTACTTCTGTGTGTTTGTCTGTCTATGCAATCCGCGTTAAGTTGTCATGAGTATAAAATAATGAGATAAGATAGTATTTGCAAGCCACATGGTAATCTCACACAATGCGGCATTCAGCCATACAAAAAAATAAGATCCTGCTATTTGTAACAACATAAATGGAAAGGAAGGTCAATATGTTAAGTGAATTGGTCATTATGTTAAGGTGGTAGAGAGTGAATGTGAATTGGTACCAAAAAAGAAAAAAATGAGCAATACTTAGTATTTGATAGCACAACCAGATGACTATAGTGAAAAAACATTAATTGTACATTTTAAAATAACTGAAAGATTATAATTGCATTGCTTTTTATACAAAGGATAAATGCTTGAGAGGATGAATACCTCATTTTCCATAATGTGATTTTTATGCTTTAGATGACTGTGTCAAAATATTTCATGCAACCCATAAATATGTACAACTACTTTATATCCACAAAAATTAAAAATTGAGAAAAATATTAAAAGGTATAAATTGAAACCTATCAAAAGCTTTTATTTTTTTGACCAAACATTATAAAAGAAAGCTGTAATTACAGCAGGCAGGCAACAATTGATTATCTAATGTTTTTGTTTGAGTTCTATCACAGTGAATTATGACCAGAGTTTAAAAAATAAAGTTGTTGGGAGGTGGAGGCGGGTGGATTATGAGGTCAGGAGATCGAGACCATGTTGGCTAACACAGTGAAACCCCATCTCTACTAAAAATACAAAAAATTAGCCAGGCATGGTGTGCCTGTAGTCTTAGCTACTCAGAAGGCTGAGGCAGGAGAATCCCTTGAACCTGGGAGGCAGAGGTTGCAGTGAGCTGAGATTATGCTGCTGCACTCCAGCCTATGTGACAGAGCCAGACTCTGCCTCCAAAAAAATAAAATAAAAAGTTGTTCTCCAAAATTTGTTTAAAAGGATGGAAAATGCCCCATTTCCCTTTCCTTGACATATTAGTACTTTTAAGCTTTTCCAGCTGAATATTTTGGCCTTTTATCAGATAATAAGCCTGCATGGTTATGTTTTTACTTTTTGAATTTTGACATTATATAGGCATTTATTTGTGACTTTGGAAGATAATAGATGTCTGTTATTTGCTGTCCACCAGATACAAAGTTAATTTATCTGTCCTTTTATCTTTCCAGTATATTAGTATTGTAAATATGATTATTCTGCATTTATTATTATAATTTGCTAAATGTTACATACAGATAAGCATGTAATTACGGTGACTCAATTTTCCACTTAAAAAAAATCCTGGCATCTAATATTGTCATCTTATGTGTGTTTGATTCTCTCTCTTTTGCTCTGTTCTCTATTTTCAATATGCACATATTACCAATTTAACCCCAGCAATATGTACATTTCATTTTAATATGTCCAGGCACTTTATGCATTTGAGAAATTTCATGATCTTGGTGGAATGTCCCATGAAGATTTCTGTCATGCTTCATTCTCGGCAGTTGTCTCCTACAGGTGCTATTCAAGCCTCATAGTGCAATCTCCCTTCTTCATTGTCACACCTCTCAATCTCTCCTTTCCCTGAGGTGCTTCTTCGCCTTAGTGATACATAGCTGCCAACAGCTTCCAGAGAAAGAGCATGCAATAAGTATGTTTTGAGAGCATTTATGTGTAAAATATATTTATCTTATCTTAATATTTAATTGACAATTTGGTTTACATGCATGTTCTGGGTGTAGCTCAGGAAAGACTAAGCACACCTGGTCAGTTCTTAGTGTCAAGAAGGAGGTTTACTTATTTATGTGGTAACAGGAAGGGATTTGAGCCCAAGGGGTTCCCCTATCCATAGCCTTAAAGTGCTTGGGGAGGATGTCTAGTACTTCTAGGGCTGGAACATGGAAGTACTCTTTGTTGATCTTGATTCAATTGTCATTTCAATATTTTAATTTCTGCTTTAAAAAAACTACAATATTATTATTTGCCTCATATGGTTGTGATTATTATAAAATAAGATTATATATGGCAAAAGCATGGCATAGTTGGAGATTGAAAAGTATATTGATTGAGAGTTTGGGCTCCGGTTTAAGGGGCTCTGGATCTGAATGATGGGTGAATCATTTGTTTTGTTGTATGAAGTGTAGCAAGTTATTTTTGCCTTTCTAAACATCAAATTTACCTGTAAAATGTAGTTAATAATAGTACGTTCTTCATAAAATCATTGCAAGGTTTACATATGAAGTAGAATTGTATATATTTAATTCCGTGCTGGTCGCAGAGTAAAAGAGCAACAGATATTACACGTGATTATTATTTATAAAAGCGTTCTAGCCAGAGCTTGGTACACTCAAAAACATACATTTATTTTTTATTCTCAATTGCTGCAGTTCTATTTACTAGTATTTTGATAATTCATAACCATAACCTAGCTAGATAATATTCAATATTAAAAAATGGAAACATTAATCGAAACCCTATTGTGACATCCTTATCAGTATTTTATGTGGAATACAATTAAATAAACAGACTGTTTAAAATGTTTGAATGAAATATGTACAATAAAATGAAAGCTATGTTATGTATATATTTCAAGCAAACTCTAGAATTTCATGACTAGCATCACAGAAAATCTATGAAACTGGTTTTTAACTACCATCATTATATAGTTCTTTCTCAAGGAAATTGAAGACTGACAACCTTGTTTCCATCTGGAAACATCTAACATCTGTGATTGTAAACATCAAAACACAGCTGTTGCTGTTCTGAGTAAGCACTCCAATTTATTTATTTTTGACTTTAAAAAAAATCTTCAGTTTTCATCAAACATCACAGTTGTTAAGCCATGTTCTTACAGCAGGAGGAAAAACAATTAAGAGAAATCACTACATCAAACATTTAAGAAAGATACTCTTTTTGTATTTCATTTAGAGGGAATCAAATCTTACTTTGGTTTAAGAAAAGCATTTTTTGGGGGATTCTTTTTTTAAGGAAGTCTAGAATTTTAAGCTACAAGGATGTTACAGATCATTGTATACATTGAACAGATAGAGTATTATATTTTAAAAAAATAAAACAATGTTCAAAGGGGAAAATTGGGCTACTCAGGCTCACACAGGCAGGTGGAGACAAGACAAGGAATAGAAGTCTTATTCTGGTATTTTGGAATTGGAGTTTCACATTAATTTTAATAAGAAAACATCTTGCAAAAAAAACTAAAGTGTATCTTGGCATAATATTGAATTTTAATCATACATGATTCCAAAAATGATTCCATTTAAAAATACCATATTAAAATTGGTTTTATGTAGTATACATATGGGTGGTTCTGTAAATAATGCCAAAACTCGAATCACTTTACCAATTCTTAATCATACTAATTCAGTTTCAGATAGACTAGCTCCTTTAACTGTATCCTCCCCTTTAGTAGCCAGGAAGACCTGTAAAAAAGTTCTGCAGCTTTAGTCCTTAAAGGATGCTCACCAGGTTTTATTCTCTACTGGCCTGCAAACTCCTTGAAGGTGTATGGTTTCCGATCTCTTTTTGTATTGCTTCTGCAGTTAAGCACAGACTCTTTCAATTGATATATTGTTTGGTCTTTCAGTCTTCTTTCCTTCATTCTAGTAGACAGGATCATCCTGGGCTTCACGCTCTGCACTCTGAAGCCAGGTACATATCCAGAGCTCTTTCCAAGCCTCATTCCACACCAATGGCAACCACCTGTCTGAAAGGGAAAGATGGCAGGGATTTCTTTAATCTGAAAAAAGTGAGATGCTTTGATTGGACCTGTCTTTATAACTTAGCTAACAGGGTAACCTTAATTCAGTAACATGAGATTCTGATCATCAATATCAGTGATTCAGATTTGCAAGTTCTTTGCAAACATAATAGGTTGTAGTTTAAAACTTCAGCAATAACCTTTGAGAAGCTAAGTTTAAAGCCAGAAAATTTTCTCCTACGGTACAAGAGTGCCTCCAAGTGGCAGAAAATTAGGTGCATTGGGTAGAACTGAAAGCTAAACACCATACCCAGGTGCACCCAAGTGCACCAGCACCTTGATAGTGATTATTTCCGCCACAACTAATATCAGAGAGATTCACAGGTAGCTTAATGATAACTTTTGGATATGGCCAACCTTAGATTTTTAACTCTAAGCTTTCTTTATAGACTAGGAAAAGAGGACACAATTTACATAACTAGTTTCAATCTTCATCTATAAGATATGGAAAATAATGATTGCTAACTCATAAATATTGTAAGAATTAAATGAATTAAAATGTTTATATCAGTTTCTAGCATGTGTAATGTGATACTGGTAATATATAGCAACTGTTGGTGGTACATGTTGTATATACTAAATAGTATATCACATATTGCATATATTCCATGTATGAATATATATAATATTTAATATTTATAATATAAATATATAATGTATTCCATACAATGAGTAATATATGCTATGCAATATTCATAATGTGGAATATAATAGTGAACCTATAATGTATAATATTATTATGAGATTCATAAGTTTTTTTGCAGGGGATTGGGCTACAAAATGATTTGACTTCTTTTTGAGAGTTGTCCAAGAGAGCTATCCATCCGCAAGGATGGATTCAGTGGCTCAATAAGTTGTGGAGATGTTGGCATTTTAACATGGAAATCAAGCAGAATTATGACAAATTTTCCATACAATCAAAGGCCCAAAATCGAAAGTCAACAAGAAACTGAACACTCTTCCCAGTCATAAATAGTCTAATAGACTAAAAAACCCTTTCTCAAATCTTTGAGAAACATATATGCATTCCCTCCTTTCCAACCACTACGGCCAAGAATGAAAGAGCCTTGGCGCTAATTGACTTTGTCTATTACCTAGTAACAGCAGCAGAGCAGTAAGCTGTTCTCATGCCATTAGTTGACTCAAAGTTTTCACTAATACATGGAGGTCCAGTTTGCGAATGTCCAACTTACCCTTTTAGGAGGTACATTACTTCTTTTTTAAATTTATTTTATTTATTATTATTATACTTCAAATTCTGGGGTACATGTGCAGATCATGCAGAATTGTTACATAGGTATACACATGCCATGGTGGTTTGTTGCATCCATCTACCTGTCACCTACATTAGGTATTTCTCCTAAGGATTCCAGTTCTCAGGACTAAGAATAGTATCCTTGACATAGTAGAGCTACTATTCTGTGCCCTGTTGAAAATGTAATCTTCTGAATTTCAGAAACTAGTCTAATGAGACTCAGTTGACTTAATTGGCCATTCTTTCTTCCCAATCTCTTCCAAAAAATTTTTTTTGTTTATTTTTATAGATTTAGGGGTAACAATGTAGTTTTGCTACATGGATATATGTAATAGTGAAGTCTGGGCTTTTGGTGTACTCATCATCCAAACAGTGTATACTATATCCAAACCATAATTTTTTTTTTTTTTGTCAGTTACTACCCTCCCAGCTTCCCACCTTTTGGAGTTTCCAATGCCTATTATTCCCCTCTGTATGTCCATTTGTACCCATTGTTTAGCTCCCTCTTAGAAGTGAAAACATCTATGATTTGACTTTTGGTTTGTGAGTAATTTCTCTTAGGATAATGGCCTCCAGTTTTCATCCATGTTGCTTCAAAAGACATGATTTCATTATTTTTTCTTTTTTTATAGCTGCATAGTATTAACAATAACTGTGTAGCAGTAGTAGGAATTTTTTTTAACTTGTTGAGTTGTTTGAGTTTCTTTTAGATTCTAGATATTAGCCCTTTGTTAGATGCAAAGTTTATAAATATTTTCTCCCATTCTGTAGGTTGTCTGTTTACTCTGATAATTATGTCTTTTTCTGTGTAGACTATTTTTTCTTAAATCCCATTTGTCTAATTTTTTCATTGTGTTTGCCTTTGGAGACATAGTCATAAATTACTTACCTAGTCCAATGTCCAGAATACATTTTTCTATATTTTCAGGTCTTATATTTGTGTCATTTATAAAATATAGAAATCTTTTGGAGGAGTCTTTAGGATTTTCTAGGTCTAAGATGATGTCATCAGTGATCAGAGACAATTGACTTCCACTTTTCCTATTTGGCTGACTTTTATTTTTTTCTCTTGCCTAATTGCTCTAGCTAGAACTTTCTATACTATATTTTATAAGAGAAGTGAGGGTTGGGCATCCTTGTCTTGTTCTAGGTTTAAGGGGAATGCTTTCAACCTTTCCCTGTGCAGGATAATTTTGGTTGTGGGTTTGTTATATATGAATTTTATTATTTTGTGTGTGTTCTTTGAATACCTAGTTTGTTGAGGGTTTTTGTCTTGAAGGTATGTGGAATTTTGTCAAATATTTTTTTTCTGTATCTGTTGAGGTAATCATAGGTTTTTGTTTTTAATTCTGTGTGACGCTGATGATACATAAGTTTGTGGGTTTTTAGGAGAAGAGAAACGTATCCTGGGGATATGAGTATCTAATTCTCTAGATTTTCTAATATGCTGTAACATCCTAGAACTCACCTGTGTAGAGCTCCAATTTAACTCCCTCTTCTAAAATTCAAATAGATTAAAAATAATTGCATTCTGTGTGTGTGTGTGTGTGTGTGTGTGTGTGTGTGTGTGTGTGTGATGGAGTCTTGTCCTATCACCAGGCTAGAGTGAAGTGGTGTGATTTTGGCTCACTGAAACCTCTGCCTCCCAGGTTCAAGCGATTCTCCTGTCTTAGTCTCTTGAGTAACTGGGATTACAGGTACCTGCTACCATGCCCGGCTATTTTTTGAATTTTTAGTAGAGATGGGTTTTTACCATCTTGTCCAGAATGGTCTTGAACTCCTGACCTTGTGATCCACCTGCCTTGTCTTCCCAAAGTGATGGGATTACAGCCATTAGCCACTGCACCTGATCACGTTATTTTCATTTTTAACTGCATGGTATTAAAATTCATTCAATTCAATTGGCCTGTGTGGATAGTTTAATTTTAATATATAACGAAGAGACCAAAAGGGAGATACATATTTTTGTCCTGAAGGGCATTTAGAGATTATTTCTAAACTGTTTACTTCAAGAGGATGAAATAGTTGTGTAAGAGAATAATACAAAGAAAATTAGAAAGCTTACTCTTTGCTTCAGTTGTATATTTTACTTGAAAAAGTATGTGTTTGCTTCATTGAAAAATAAGTTACTTTCTTTAATTTAATGTCAAATTGAATATTATTATTGGTCTTTCTCCTATGAAAGTTAATTTGATAATTAAAAAAAAAATAGAAAATAAAAGAGGAGGTTTCCCTTGTCAAAAATATTATATGCCTTACAGAAAGTTTACTTTGGAATTCGCTAGAAGAGAGAAACTGGCCTCTAAATTAATCTTCATTGTGGTAATTTGATAAATATATACTGTGGTCTCTCATTTTATACACCAAAAATCAGTGATGTGTGAAATTGAAACAGATGTCAGATATTAAAGAACACTCCATTATATGCTTTGTAAAGAAGAGAATAATACTTATTTCATGGTTATACTGTACCAGAAAAATAACAGTGCCTTTCAAAGCTCACAACAACCATGTAAAAGACATATTATTGTCTCAAATTTTCAGTGAGGGAAAGAAAACTCCAGAAATAGCACTTATTTGCTCAAGGTCCTTAAGAAAATTCAAGCTTCAAGATAGCACCACAAGGGATAATAAGGAGAACAGTTTTGAAGAACATAGTCAAAAATATGTTGGTAGTGGGTGCTTTGGCTGCATCATGGTGGTGGCATCATGGGAAAAATTTGGTAGTGATATAGATCAGTTCTCAGATTCCAACATTTATTTATTTGGATGCCATTTTAACAGAAGCATTAAAAAAATTTGTTCTGACCTTGAAATTAAACTTTTGAATTTATCACTATTCAAATAAATCCATCTTAGCTTAATAGCTCAGAATAAATACTTGAAACAATCTGCTCTGGTTTAAATTCTAATTCTTCGAGGTACTGGCTGCATAATTTCAGGCAAGTCTCTATATAGTATCTGGTGATTATGAAAGATATTACTTTTTATTTATAAATAAATTAAAAATCTATGTCTGCTAAATGGCAAAAACCACATGCATATTTTCTATATAAGTCCTATATTTTTATATTTTAATACTATAAGAAAACATCACTTGGGATCTTGGTGGTAGGAGGTTAACATGATCATGGTATTACAAAACAGGGGATTTGTTTTTAGTCTTAGCTTCCAGGAAAAAAAAGGCTAACCAGCAAAATATAGACCACAAAAGACAGAACACAAGAGCATAGATTACATAGTACATCAGAGACCATAGATCTACCATAAAGATTACATGCAGGCCGGGCGCGGTGGCCCACGCCTGTAATCCCAGCACTTTGGGAGGCTGAGGTGGGTGGATCACAAGGTCAAGAGATTGAGACCATCCTGGCCAACATGGTGAAACCCCGTCTTACTAAAAATACAAAAAAATAAATTAGCTGAGTATGGTGGCGCACGCCTGTAGTCCCAGCTACTCGGGAGGCTGAGACAGGTGAATTGCTTGAACCCGGGAGGTGGAGGTTGCAGTGAGCCGAGGTCGCACCACTGCACTCCAGCCTGGCACCTGGTTACAGACTAGACTCTGTCTCAAAAAAATAAAATAAAATAAAATAAAATAAAATAAAATAAAATAAAATAAAATAACATGCATTATTTGTTCTGGGGAACAACAAATAACAATTTTTTAGAATATATGTAAAAATATTAAGGGAAATTTAAATAGCATAACCTATTTGGAGAGATGTAGTCTGGTAAGGAATATCTGAAAATAAACTTTTAATCATTTCCTAGTGAGAAGCCGGAGAATTTAGAAATTTCACAGGAAAGCAAAAGTCTATGCAGATGGATGTGGAAAAAGATAAGGAAGAAGAATTAGATGACAGGCAGAATTGGAATATTAAGAAAGCTTGTACTATCTACATGAGGTTATTTCTGGGCTTTAGTTCTGCTAGTGAAATACTACCTGTAAAAAATCATAAAGAGCTAGGCGCAGTGGCTCACACCTGTAATCCCAGCACTTTGGGAGGCCGATGCAGGCAGATCACGAGGTCAAAAGATGGAGACCATCCTGGCCAACATGGTGAAACTCCGTCTGTATTAAAAATACAAAAATTAGCTGGGTGCGGTGGTGCATGCCTGTAGTCCCAGTTACTCCCGAGGCTGAGGCAGGAAAATCACTTGAACCTGGGAAGCAGAGGTTGCAGTGAGCTGAGATCGCATCATTGCAGTCCAGCCTGAGCATCAAGAGTGAAACTCCATCTCAAAAAAAAATCAAAAAGGTGGTTGAAGTTGTAATCAAAACTGTACAATTTAATATAGGTAGATTTTTTTTAATGCTCAAATAAGTTTTGGCCAGGTGTGGCAGCTTACGACTGTAATCTCAACACTTTGGCAGGCAGAGGTAGGTGGATCACCTGAGGTCAGGAGTTCCAGATCAGCCTGGCCAACATGGCAAAATGTCATCTCTTCTAAAAATATAAAAAATAGCCGGGCATGGTGGCATGCGCCTATAGTCCCAGCTACTCAAGAGGCTGAGGCAGAAGAATCGCTTAAACCTAGGAGGCAGAAGTTGCAATGAGCCAAGTTCATGCCACTGCAGTGCAGCCTGGGTGACAAAGGTAGACTCCATCTCAAATAAATAAATAAATAAATAAATAAATAAATAAATAAAAGACAATGAAGAGTTCAATCACATCAAGAACTGGGGAAGGTCTGAGATTTTCTGTGATTTACAAGCTAACATGTGAAACTGGCAGAATTCCATAGATGCTTGTGAAACTCTTGGATCAGAGATGAATAATTTACAGAAAAAGCAGTAGTCAGAGTATCAGCATATATGCAATGGTAACTCTCCTCTTCAATTTTTTACGGTGATGTGAGAGGCAACAACGAAGGCAGAATACACAATGAGTTGGGGAATACCTAAGGAACACACGACAAAGGATCAATAGATTTTTGTTTGTTGATTTTAGCAAGCTGGAAAGATTTTACCAAGTAGCAAATAAGCTGGTCTACTTGCTTTGGAAAGTGGTAAGCTACCTAGTAGTCATGTTGTAGTTGTCTTAACCTACCAGTTGCCTATGTGACTAGCCATAGAAAATGCTTGTGATCAGAAGACAGATAAGACTTGCTGTCTGGCACGATTAGCAAGAAGGTACAGGAATGTTGAGGACCCATGGTGGAATGCCATTCCAGTAATGGTCTTCAGTAATGACTTTTATAACTTTCTTAAAACAATGAGTTTAAGACCTTGTGAATAACTGCCATAGCTATGCATCGGGCTTGGTAGAAGCTACCACAGTTATGATGTTTGTTCACAGCACAGATAAGAGAGAGAAACTGCCTCCTCCAAGAATTTGTCTTAACACAGCCTTATTTTCCCTTCAATGAACTGCATATTACACAGACAATATAAAGACAACATTTTAAAAGAAAAGTCCAAAATATAAAGGCATATTTTTAGAATGGAATTAAAACATATATGATAATAAAACAATGGAAACAGATGTCACCAAGTGAACATTTGCATTCACTACTTAAAATACAAACACTATTTCTATTTTTGAGTTTCATTATTAAATCCACAAATAACATGCCTTTGAAAACATAGTTTTTATTAAATACTTGAATAATTTTATCTCTGCAAAGACATCAAAGAATAGTAGTTTCCTGTTTATATAGTAATGCTTCAGATTTCTCATTATGAGTGTTCCTATTTTTTTCTCATGTGGTAATCAATAAAATTGCACAAAGATAACGTTCTTGCATCTCAGAAAAACAAAAAGCACTGTGCTTGTTTGCCAGCCTGGGGAATTAAGGCATTTTTGGAATATTCATGGGTTCTTTCTATTTGCCACGTCTTCCCAATTTTAATGTTAAAAACTATATTAAATACTAGATATGTTGTATTAGTCAGGTTTCTCTAAAGGGACAGGAAGGCTAATAGGCTAGATTTAAATATGCAGGGGAGTTTATTAAGGAGTATTGATGCACATGATCACAAGGTGAAGTCCTTGGATCACAAGGCCATCTGCAAGCTGAGGAGCAAGAAAGCCAGTCTGAGTCCCAAAACCTCAAAAGTAGGGGAATCAGCAGTGCAACCTTCAGTCTTTGGCCAAAGGCCCAAGGGCCCCTGCAAACCACTGGTATGAATCCCAGAGTCCAAAAGCTGAAGGGCTTGGAGTCTGACACTTGAGGGCAGGAAGCATCCAGCATAGGAGAAAGATGAAGGCTGGAAGACTCAGTAAGTCTGCTCGTTCCACTTTCTTCTGCCTGCTTTATTCTAGCTGGCAGCTGATTAGCTGGTGCCCAGCCATACTGAGTGTGGGTCTGCCTTTCTCAGTCCATTGACACAAATGTTTATCTCCTTTGGAGACACACCCTCAGAGACACACCCAGTAACAATACTTTGCTTCCTTCAATCCAATCAAGATGACACCTAATATTAACCATCACATATGTATTGAACAGAATTTTATAATTTTAATGATTTAAAAGGTGTTTATCTCAAAACCATCATTTCAGTATTGTAATCTAGATATTAACTGAAGCTCTCACTCTTTTGGAAATCCTTTGTTCAGGAGAACTTTCAACAATCACCCCAATGAAACAATAACTCTATGCCAATATATCCTCTCTTGATCTTTATTAAAAGACTAGTTCTGGATTTCAAATACCAAAATTTCTTCCACCTAAAATTTAAGATGCCTAAAATAGCAATTTATCCATTTCTGGCTCTCCATTTCCTGTTTTTCCTTAAATCACATTCACTTTGTACTCACAGCCACTTTTTCTCCTTGGTCTTGACTGAGTCACAGAATACGGTTTCTTTCTATTATTTGTTCCCACATTATTCACTCAAGGTATATGTATAGCAAGAGATGTACCAAGGAAAGTTTATGTTGTAACAACAAGATACTCTTAAAATGTAATAGTTCTGTGGAAAACCCTAAACGTGGAGTCAAGTAGAAAGTCTGCAGCTGGGAGTTTGCCTCTGGTCGTATTTTTCATCAGACTTCATTTATCTTATGTTCTACTTCCTTCTCCTTATCGCTGTCTTTTCTACCCCACCCCTTTCCTGGTTCTTGGTCAGCTCCACACCTCCATAAACAAATTTTAACTGTTTATGCAGGATTGTATAGCTATCTTTTATTTCACTCTGTTCTTAAAGGGTTTCACCCTCCTTAATAGTCAATTGGGAACTCTGCAACTGGGAAGAAGTCTTGGGGCATATATTTCTTCAGGTTCTATTTCTCTGTAATGCTCTCTTTACCACGTCTTTGCATCAGCCCACTAAAATGTGGTTTGACATTGCGTGTAGTTTTATACCTAAGTGAACTGTGTGTAGCATTTATATATATATTTTTATGCTTGTGAGTGTGTGTGTGTGTGTGTGTGTGTGCGCTCAGAATTGAAAGAAGCCTGTATGTGACCAATATATGCTGGAAACTGCTTGAGCAAAATTTATTCCGATTTATATCCATAAAATATCATGGACCAGGGATAACTTCAGATAAAATTATCTTAAAAATACTGTTAATGTATGTGTGTCTCATTCTTAAAAATGGGCCCATGTAGTCTCCACTGTGGTTTTCAATAAATTGTAAGCATTTTTGCAGGCTGTTAAATATTTAATAAACATTTTATATTAACAGTTACATAGTAGCTTACATTAAATACGTAGTAGCGTATTCATTAAATAAATTATCCATATTGGAATTTAGATTTCTAACTGAATAAATTCCAAGGAATGCATGGCCTATATTTATAATTTCCTCATTTTATATCAACAGAAACAGACTTTAAGATGAGAAATTGTGTTGCTTGTCTTTGTTTAGATTTTGTTAGTTTAAATTCTGCTTATCAAATTTCTAGGCTTTACGTGTAAATTTATTTTTCCAACAGCTTTATAAGTGTATGCTTATCTTTCAGATACACAAACCTTGCTTATTCTTAGGAAAAAATGTGCAGCAATTTAATAAATAAGCTTTGATAAATCATTATTTTTGTATGTGTTGAGTTTGAACACTTTTAAATTGGTTATCTGATCTTCACTTCTTGCACTTCGGATTTTAGTAACTAGTTAAGTCTTTTACAATATGATTTCTTTTTTTATCTTAAAGTTTAGCATTCATGTTTTCTTTTCTTGACACTGGAAAAATATTTTCTCCAGTATGCAATTATCAACCTTATTTTCTCTATTTTGTAATGAACACCTTTGTTTTCATAATAATTTATTTCAATTGCTTACATTCATTTTATCATTTATTTTCTCTTTTTGACTGGCTTTGCAACACCAATTAATATTTATATTGACAATTTTTAGTTAAAACCACTTTATTTTATGGTTTGCTTGTGGATTTTGCTTTGGCCACAATCCACAAATTTCAATATAGATTGTGTTTAATTTAAAACTTAACATGTTAATTTCCTACTTAAAATAAGAGGCAAATAATATAAAATATTTTTCCATAAAATGGTACATGTTCTGCTATATTTTTGTTAGATTTTGCCCAATATACACATATCCATCCTTTTACATTATATTTATTATTGTTATAATGTTTTTGATTATTTAAGTGACAAGACTGTCAATGTATCAGGCAGTATTCAGTGCTGGAAAAAGAAACAATTCAAATAATTTTAGAAGAGAATGGAATTAGTAGCCATGATTAGGTGCTCACAAAATCACAAGAACTCCTGGATTATGGAGTCATGCTGATCCCTATCAACTATGTGAACGCTTTGATTGTGATTATTAATGTGTGAATTTGATTCAGAATCACGCAAATCAAGAAGCCTTAAATCACAATCAAGGGAGAGTTATGAATAAATGGACTTCCTAGGATGCTAGAAAACTTAAGTCAGAGTTACTTGTGCAGTGAGAATTGCCTCTCATTCCTCCCTATGAGCTATGGGGTTGAGGGGTACAGTGGTGTCCGTGTTATTACTCAGGTTTTTTTGACAGTAAGGACATTTTGCATTTTTCTAAATGAGTTATATTAAGATAAAAACTGTTGGATTCCTTCTTGAGTGTTGATGTGAATCTTAATAGATGAAAGATGTGACCTCTTTTTGCATTGATTGATACCTACCATGAAGAGAAAGGGACACCAACTCCGGCGTATTTCCCTAAGGACCTGTGAGCCGAAGAAAACCATGTTTATTTGCTTGTATCAGCTCCTGCATTTCTTGTCAATCTTGCACCTAAACAATTTCTGTGTCTTTGTCTAGGCAATTTATTAAGAAATTTAAAAAGTTGTGTGTGTGTGTGTGTATGTGTGTGCATGCACGCGCTCTCTCTTTACCATAATCAAGGAATAGAATTAGTATTTACTTCCGTTTAAAAATCTATCCACAAAACTACAATACTGAATCCAGTAAGATTCATATCCAAAATATCATCTCGTTAGTAACTGAGACATGCAGGAATTTAAAACAAGAAGTATAATTGTTTATGGTATAGATAAGAGAGAGAGTAGAAGTGAACAGGCATCTTAACGAATGACTAGCATTGTTATCAAATGATAGTGACAATTTTTGAAAACAGTATGTTGAACAATTTGCAAATAAGGTCCAAGAACATATATAGGTTAACACATTTTGATCTCTAAATCATACCTCTACAGATTAATAATAATTAATGCTTTTAAATACTGTATGCAAAAAGGATCATTTAAATGGTCATTCACTGTATCACAGTTGTAAACTGACAAAATATTTTGAACAGAGAATAAGTAATATTCTCAAACTATAATATCATGTAGAAGTCCTGCCAACATGCAAATAGTGTAGCATGTTGAAATTTTAAGATTTTAAAATTAAATTAAAATTCAGAATAATTTCTGTGCATGATAGCAACAAGAGGAGAAAAAGAGAAAGAAAATATGAAATAGACATAAATTTACAAATACATATAGAGTAAACAAAGTTGTGCCTCAATAGTAGAATTGTGGATTACACATTTTACGTTTTCAACTTTTCAGAAATGTTTTTAAGTTTAAATAACTAAAACATTCAATCGATTTTCCTATTCACACTAAATACAAAATTATGCAATACTGAGAATTAGACACCAAATTTAAGACCAGCTCCAATACTTCTTTCAATCAAGTGAAAGCTTCAAAATAAGTAAGCTCTGAACAAGAATTTCTAAAGAATAAAAATCTGAATATTACTTTTAAATTAATACTTTTTTGGTCAAAGTAAATGAACATTATTCTTACCTCAAATTTTTATCTTGAGATTGAGTTTAAATTTGTTTGATTTCACACACACACACACACACACACACACCTGCTTTTCCCCCTTATCATCTTACGAAAACTTTTCACCTCCCTTTTCATTCTGCTTCCCTATTTGGCTCATAATGAGCCTGGGATCTGGCCTTTCTCTTCTGAGATATTTCTAGATAGTTTGCATATATCAACTGTTAAACTCAAAATGAATTTCTCTCCAGAATTTATGAGTGCAAGCCTCATACATGCCACAGAATCTTCCTGAGATATAAACTACTAATATCTGCAGGCACCTGCACCACTGACTTTTGCCTGGTTTCATAATAATGTGAAAAATGATTTTTGAGAAAGGTTGTGTATGTGCACCCAGCAGAGTACAAAAAAGGGCATCAGTGGACCATTTATGGAAACCACTGATCAGGCACTATTTTGCCCATCCAATGTTGTTTTAATAAAAGAAAAAATGCTAGATTATATAATCACGCATTTTTGTAAAGTAATAAGAAATAACGTGTGGAAAACCAAAAACAATATTTAAGCTTTGTCATACATATATTTTTAAAAATGCAACAGGGAAGATGTAAAATTAGATTGAAATATGCCAGATATCTTATTACCATTAATTAAAATATACTAGTAACATGCTCACAAATAATAATTTATGCCTAATATGTGAATGATTAATAATTTTTAGAATGTCTAAATTTATAATACATAATGAAAATAATGAACTATAATACAATAAGCTGATTTTGTATTTACAGTTACATTTGGTCAAATTATTTTCAGGGAAAATATTATAACAAAAATCAAAAGAATATGTAATGACTAAATGTATTATTGTGTTAAAATTCAAGAAAGAATAAGACAAATACTCTTAATTTAAAGACTTTTTAATCAATGGTATTGGCAGTTTAGAATGAACAGGAGACAGAGGAATAAAACTAGAATTACCAGGATCAGTAGAGAAAAATGATGTAGATATGATGAAATAATACAGAAAGGGGAACTTAAACCATCTTGTGACTTAAGGAAAACAAAGGAATTTGTGTAAACCAAATTTATAGCCTAACATCTATAGACACTCACTCCAGGACAAGTGGGTGAACAGAAGAAGGATGTGGCCTTTTCTGCATTGACTGATACCCCTTGATTGGACAAGTGGGTGTCTATAGATGCTAGACTATAAATTTGGTTTATAAAAGTTCATATCCCAGAAGTTTATTTATTCTGAGTTAGTAAACACATTGGTAAATCAAGATGTTAGTCTGTTAGATTACAGGTGGATGGGTTACATTAATTTGTTTTCATGGAGCTTTGCAAAGCAAAGACAAAATTCTGATTTGCACGAGTCTCAGTTAATATAATACTATGCAAAGTGTGGACTCGCTGCATTTAATGATAACTATAATTCTATATTATAATTAAATAAAATTATTTTATACTTAACTTCCCTATGATTTGTTGGAATATGTGTGTGTAAGTGTTTGTGTCTATATGTCTATATACATGTAAATATATGTGTGTGTATATATAGTGGATGTGTGTGTTTGAATGTTTGTTTACTTTTATGGACTCAAAGGCTGCATTGCCCAGAAATAACTCTCTGGAAATTACTTTCTTAAGAAAATTATCATTAACCTCTATAGCTTGCTGTTATTCTGAAGAGCAATATTTAGCAGAAAATTGTCCTATCCATTTCATGGATATTGTGAATAATTGGAATCTAACCAACAATAACAGCAATTTCCATAGAAATTTTGTGTAATAGACTGGTAATAACCAAGTTGACCCACTTTCAGTTAATGTCATGTGTGGCAATGCCTTCCAGTGTTCTGTATTAGCAAATTTTAATAAGGCTAAATGTGATGCTGCACCACAATATTCAACTAACTGATAGGGCATTTTAAACATAGCCTAGCTTAATATCATTTAGCCCAGAAGCCCATATTCTACAAGTGCTGTGCCAGAGAAGTTTCTAGTCCAGAATGTTACCAGCAGATGGTATTCATCTGCCATATGCTGCAATGCCTGGGTAAGTATAATGATACAATGGCTGCTATTTCATTCAATAGTGAATCTGACTGTGTGAATTAAAACATACCAGGGGTAAATGATAGAAGTCAAGGGAGGTAATGAATATGGAAGAGATTTAATATAATCAATTGACAGATAATTCTGGTAGGATATGTTTATTCTGTTTGCCTCTATTTAGGAGAAACCAAGTTTAAAATACAAATGGAGATTAGTGTATAATGCTTAGTACTCTGTTAAAATCTAGACTTATATAAGTCTTTTAAGTACACTACAACTCAAATTCTCAATGTATAAATACATTATAGGTTATGGCTATCCTAAAAATTATCTAATACTTTAAACCCTACAAAATTTCTAAAATTTCTTGCCCAAAGCCTCCCAGTCTCTTAAGACGGCCACCTTTTTCCCTAAAGAAATTAACACTGTGTTTTCACTATTTTTTCTAATATAAGTACAACTAATGTAGTATATTTTTTTTCTATCATAATATACTGGCTATTGTAAGGAAGTCACAATTTTCTAGTGGTGGACAATCATATAATCAAATTTCAGTACTACAATAAAATACTTTTTTTATAAAATATTTTATTATATAAAATAGTGAATTAGTAAAACACATAACTGGTTTTATGTCTCATAATCTCATACATGCCTGCTGTTATTCTGTTGTTATTTAGTGTTAAAAAAGAAGCTATTCATAGCGAATCACAAAATGCATTCTCTGTTGAGATGATGGATTTGTATTCTTCAAGCAACACTCTTTCAAATAACCCCTTTTTAGCCAATGATATGATTTTGCATGTAAGCTAATCTTAAGTAATAAATATGCTTACTGGCCAAGTATTAAGCAAAGATGTATACCAATTAGGATCAATTGCCATTATAATTTATTTTACCAATATATGATTTATGAGATATTGATACTACTTCATTATAAGGGCTGTGGTTTCATATAGGTGAATACTATGTTCATCACTTTATCATTTTGTGAAACCACACTTTCAACAATCTTCAGCTCATAGTGCCTGCTTTCATTTTTTAAATTCGTCTTTTATTAAATAAGTGACAAATATATGACTCACATGCAAATTAGAAACAAAATCAGTACACAGCTTGTATACACTTTTTTAATCATAAAAATGTTTTCAGCCACAGAAAGCTTCTCAAAGTGAACATGATACTCTTTCAACAATAATAGCTAATTATAAGCAGTGCAAAATTAATATCAAATATTCAAGGGAGAATTCTCCCAGCTGCCAAGTTAATCTCCTCTAACCCAAAGTTCTGTTCATGCTTTTATTCAATAACCATCATTTGTTTCCCTGTAGCTTACCAAATTAATTAATATTGATGTACTTTGGTATTCAAGGCAAGATACAATATGTCCTTAACTGGCATTCCAGTGTTCTCTATCATAGTTCCTTAGTGGTAATATACATTTCAGTTAAAGTGGGGTATTATCAACTATAGTCCATAGCAATTCTGGACTTCCCTAAGTGAGGTATTATCGACTATAGTCCATAAACATTCTTAGCTTCTCTCAATTTGCATCTATATTTATGTTTATGCTATTCTCTCTTTCAGTTGAAACTATCTCTTGCCTTCAATCGCTACTAACATAATATTCTTCTAAGAATATCCAAAATGCTACCACCTTCAGAATATTTTGGATTACCCTAACCCTGCAGTGCCACTTTGTCTCAAGAAAATTTTTGATTGTCCCTATCCTGTGGCATGTAAAGATTTTGATTTTTAATATATATACTTGTATAATTTTTGTTCTCAGATAATATTCTAATATCTGTTGAATATCTAATTCACTACCACTTTGGAAATCCATTCGAATTTTTAAGTACAGCTTTCTGATATTTCTTGTCTTTATGTGGTCAATCTACTTAACTCTACTTAACTAACTTTTTATGTATATTAGAGAGATTAATCTCTCTGTCTCAGGATTGAAGATACACATTGAAGTTTGCTTTTATCAGCTGGAAACCTTCCCCTTTTCTTAGATTTTACATTTAATATCACCCATGTAGATCTCCTATGTAGTCATGTATTTTTTCCTTGATTTACAACTCAAATGATAATGATATATCATTGTTTAATATTGAATATTAACATTGATTCAGTCACAAGAACCACACTCACTGGGTTTCTATGTCAACCTAGATTGGATGAATGCTTTTTATTATCCCTTGGTGGATGTGTAATTTGAACTGCTAAACATTTTCTTAATTGGAACTTATCCTTTCATGATGGTCTATTTTCCCATTCTCTATCCCTTAGTATCTTATCTAATTCCTTCTGTACAACTAATAGATCTAAATATCTATAATACCTGGGGCTTCACCAAACATGGCAACAGATTTCAATTGTGAGAGATCATTTATTTATCAAGTGCTTCAGTGGGAACATCCACTTAAAAGAGGTATAACTTAGAAGGTAGTGCAAGCTTATATTTAGCTGATGTTCTATTGGAATTGTGCATGTTCCATTTTGTCTTAGATTCTGTGTCAAAAAAATGAAAAATAAATCCTTTTTATTAAAAAAGAACAATAAATCCTTTTTGTAAAATTGAAAAAAAAAGAATCTGTGTCACTACAGAATAACTCCAGCTTTTTCTTATTTTTGTAGGTGAACAAATTTTATGATGTCACAAATTTCTAAATAGGCATTACTATAACCTTCCTGCAACTGCAACTGAAATAATTTTCACAAACCTGTTTCCCTGCCCCACTAAGGTGACTTCTCATTGATATTTGGGATTTTCTAATTATCACCTGCCCTGAGAGAGTCTTGTCTGATGGTTTCATACAGAGAACTAGCTCATACATTTTTTTACAGATCATGCTAAGGTGTATACTCAAAGAAATTATCATATACTGAAATTAGTTTATTCATGTATTCATTCACATGTAGCTCTCCAAAGATTATAATTTGAATGAATGAAAAAACTGTCTATCATGCTATCATTATAAATGTTATTTTATAGGGAGCTGTTGATTCTCTCTAGAAAGAAGAAATGTGTAAATCTTCAGAGAGATGGTAGGTTTTGAGATTGGTCACAAAATTTTTGGGTATTTTCATATAGAAAGCAATTAAATAGTTTAGATATTATTTGCCTTGGAAGAGGTTTTGTATGTAAACAGTGTGATACAGAGTTGTTTCAACAATTCATACATGTGTCTTGACACTTCTCAAGAAAATTTGTAAAAGTTAATCAATTTTTGGTTCCTTAATTCTACAGTAAGTTAATGACTCAATATCACTAACAATTTTTAATGTCAACTCTGTCTAGGTATTTTTGCAAATTTTATCTTTCATGTGTTAATTTATACATTCTTAATATATCATATGAAGATAATAGAGAAGATACAGATTTTGAATTAAAAGCTAAATTTCCAAACACATTGTTCTTACATTAAGAAGCAATAATTTTCACATAATTTTATGTCTACTACTATTCTTGTTAGTTTGGCCTTGTATCTCAGTCTTTGCTGGTCACTAAAAGTCTATGTCACATTTTTTTCCCCCACTTTGAGATTGCTTCAGGCAAATAGCTACTCTAAGTAAATAATCTGTTACTTTCCTTCTCTTCCTTTCCATTCTCCCAACCCCAGTGCAATTTCTTTCATGACTGAGATGACAGGTCATTTCTAAATCTAAGATCATTTATTCTCTTCCACATAGCAGGACCTCTTTTATTTTGTCCGTGGCCACTACATTTCTCACTATTAAGTTGAACAAACAGGGTAATAATGAACAGGCCTGTATTGCCTTTTATTTGTTCTCAACTTTTCCCTTTGTTACTTGTGGAGTCGTATCACAGCCTTTGACTTAGTGTCAATGATTTCCTTTACAGTAGTCAAATTTTTAAAAATTATTTTGCTCAATATCAATCTTGGAGAAGACATTTTAAACTGAAGTGTTTTTTAAGGTAACGTATGGGACTGCACGTGCTGAATTATAGTTATTTTCTGCAAGACATACATGTGCATAAACACACATGCACACGCACACACACATACTTATTTTAGTTTTGTTCATCTATATTCCATGAATAGAAGCAAACAGGAATGCAAGAAATTAGAGCACCAGAGAATATAAATTTTATTTCTCCAAAAGCAGTATATTTCTTCATTTCTGTTTTGTAGCCTTATATTTTAAATGTAAGTACTTTTTAAAGAGTAAAAACCTTGAGAAGAGAGAGAAGAAAAAATAGGAGGAAATGCAACAGGGAAAAAAATGGCTGCCCTCATGTGGAATTAAACTTGTATGGAATTCAGCCTGAAAAAGGATTAGACATTAGCAAACTATTTTTTTGTTTATTAATGGCTCTGGTCATTCTCATCATCTTTTTCAATGGTTTCTCTTCAACTCTTTTTAAAAGAATTTTTATCCCTATTTTTTTTCAGTTCTCTCTTGAAGTTAAATATAGTTTGGAACTCATTTATAAGACTAGTAATAATAGCCAGTAGAAAGGATAGAGTTTGAGAGAAATTACGAAATAGTGAAATTACACTTTTTCAACTTATGTTGAATTTAAAAGTATAAATAAATCAGCAAATGTAATTACTTATTCATCTCACTTATTGCTCTGCACAATCCCATATTTGTCATCAAAACATATGGACCCAGTAAACATCAGTAACATTTCAGAGCACATAAACATTTACTACCTCTGCGATACCCATCTCATAACCCGAATTCCCCAAACCACACACATTTTCTTTCGCCTACATCTCCCAGCAACGTGGGAATTTTCTGCAGTTTTCTCCTTTGTTTTCAAAGCCTGTGATTTCAGGGATGTCTGCTTTGATCTTTGAATGTCCCTCTGCTGAGCACTGGCTTCTTCAGCTGATGTTCTTCCACGGCTTCTCTCACAGCTGTTCACCTGGAATACTTACTACTTTAGGTTGTCCAAAGCCATGACATTGAAAATGTGACAAAAATACTGCTTTCTTCCTAATCCTCAAAGACAATAGAGAACCTCACTCTGTTGTGTCAGAAACGGGGACATTGCTCCTTCTCCTTGACGTGAACTCTGTCAATTTTTCCACAACATCTTTAGAGCAGCACTATTTTGGTGACAAGAATTACAGTTGCCTAGGGCAAAAAAGAAAGCTTTTTGGTTTTCTATTGACTTTTTAGTCAAAGACCTCAAACAACATCTTATGGGTCTACCTAAATGATTTTCCATTCCTTCTGCCCTACAGCCAGTGTTCATATGTATATCACAAATTTTATCCCAATAACTGTCAGCCAAAAATTAAAAGTAATAAAACTTTAATTTTTACTTATATAGTAAAACATGAGAAGAGAGAGAAGGAAAAATAGGAGGGAATGTAACAAGAAAAACATTTGTATTTTTACTATACACAATTTGTATAAAAATTTATATTTTTACTACATAAGCAGAAAAATACAAATATATCTCATGTTTATCATCTCATACAAATAGACAACATGAAAGCAATGAAAAGCTACAGACTAATTAGGTTAAATGGATCATAGTTTGGCTCACATGATAGCTTCAGTTAAGACGACTCATTGTACACAGATACACATACACACGCACTCTCTCTCTCTCTTTCTCTCTGTCTCTCTCTCTCTCTCTCTCTCTCTCATTGACAGCCATTTTCCTTAATATGTTTACTTAGGTAAGGAAGTATTAAAGTTGACTATCTAACACCTAGGAATTTATTATTTGCACTTTTCTTTTTAGTGAGCCTCTATAAGTATTTTATTCTTTAATGTCTTCTGTAATGTCTGTTGAAGTGATTCCCAATACAGTTAACTATTATTTTATTCTTTAATTTCTTCTGTGATGTCTGTTGAAGCGGTTCCCAGTATAGTTAGCTGTTAGGTTTTTATTCATAGAAAAAGTACATCTTTTCATACTGCTTTTAGATAATGTGGGACAAAAATCACAGAGTGATCAAATTCTGGTTCTAATTGGGAGAACAAAAACTTAGATGAACTTGCAGAAAATTTAAATTAGTGGCTCGAGTAAACTTTTCTATTGTTTCGTTTGAAAGAAACATATAACAATGAATTATATTCAGAATCATTCTTATTAATTATAAGAAGAAGAATATTAAGGAGGGTAAGGAAAATGCTTCCAGAAGGAGGAGTAATTTCACTTTTGCACAAAGTAGAAAGGAAAACCTCTTTGGTAAGTTTATATTTGACAAAGACCTGACAAATGTGAGAACATGAGTTGGATATCTGAGAAAGATTATCTCAGGTAGAGGGAAAAACAAGAGCAAATAAGTTCTGAGAAGGAAATTCTTTTGTGATTTCTAATAAGGGCAAGTACATGATATCACTGAAAATAAGTGAAGAGGACTCCAAGATTTTTGGATTCATCTGAAAACGCTTAGTTATTATTAACTAGGTTGTGAAAATAACTTAGGTTGAAGCTGGTTTAGGGATGGGTGGTTGAGCAACAGTAAATATTTGGACATAGTAAGTGTAAAATGTGAGAGGGGTATTAATGAAAATGCCAAGTAGAGAGATACGTAAGTTTGGAGTTCCAAAGATAGGTCAGAACTGGAGTTATACATTTGTAAGTTTCAGGTACTCTAGATAAAAATTGCAAAGGGAGGGCACATAGAAAACAGAAGTCCAGGCTCTCAGCATTTGGGAACTCCCAAAATAAGATAGGAGAGGAACCAGCAAAGAGATTAGTACTGAGAAAGATGGACATGGGAAGCTAAAGGAAAACCAAGATTCTATGCTACTGAAGAGAATGCTGCATTCTTCTGAATAGTGCGAATATGTCAAGTCAAGTGAGGCCTAAAAAGTGAGTTGAACAAAGTGGAAGTGAGATCTAATAGAGTTTCAAACCAGATTGCAGTTAGTTCCCAAGAGGAATTGAAGAAACAATGCTAACAGACAATTTTTTTGTTGATCTTTCTAACTTGTGTAAAGAACATCAAAGAAATGGGCCTGTGGCTCATGAGGTAAATGTAATCAGAATAAGCTTGTTTGTGTATTTTGTTGTTTCAAAATGAAAGGCATAATAGTGTGTTGAAATGTTGACAAGGAGTGTTTTAGAGAAAAGTAACTAAATGAGCTAGAGGATAAACAGATGATCTAGAAGGCTGATGTTTTCTCAAATATGTGGACAACTGTAGGTTCTGGCTCTATTACATAAGAGTAAAAATTTTTCATGTATGATGGCTCTAGGAAGAAAAGCATGCAAATGGGGTTGCTGATAGGAGCATAGATATGTTCTGTTAAAGAATGAGACGAGGACTTTGGACACTAGAGCACTGTTGACCTTTCCTTCTATTATTACTTCAATATCCTTTACTACATAGGGTACGATTAATATCTGTGATTCAAGGAGATATGAAGCTTATACAATTCTTGTGACAATTTGTCTATGACAAATTTAGAGTAGGTCAATTTCTGATACCTAGTGTGATTACAAATTTATAGTCAGTAAAATAATTAGGGTTCTTGTTGTCAATACTCTTCTGCATACAATAGTAATGAATGAATTCATTGAACAAAACAAAACGTACTTAATCCAAGATTAATATATTTTTGTTTATTTCATTAATAGAGCCAGTATGTATATGAGACAAAATATACTGGGAATAATTATAAATACTTTAAAAATATTATATTTTAATATATGACAATGAAAACTGTTGCATATTCACTAACATTAGTTTTAAATTAGAAAACTAAAGTGACTGATCTTTTTTTTTTTATTTTGAGTCTTCTGTGTTCCCTTTTTTGCTGAAATTTTGAATTTTTAGAATAAGAAATGAAAATCCTACTGGCTTCAGTGTAGATTAATATTTTTCTTCTACCACTCTTTATCAAGCAAAATGGCTATTTTCTTCCTCAAATATTTTTAATCCTACAAAAGATTAGGGGAAGATTGAAAAATAATTTGGTTTGATTAAGTCAGGAGAAAATGGTCTTCCCATACAAGTAAAAGTTTACTTTCAGAAAAATTTAAGTCATTGTTCTGATTTCAAAGAATACCATCTTTGAATCTTATCTGGCCATAGGGCTTCCATTATGTAAAGAGACAAACCAACAAACAATAATTTATATATTTTTTTCAGTATACCTTTCTTCTTGCCTCTTTAATTTCATTTTATTTTTAAAGATACTATTACATAAATGTAAAATAAAAAAATAAATTTATGTTAATTTTACAAACATATGATTGGATTTAAAAAAATAATTAATGAAATGTCCCAAGAAATATGAGCAAGGGAAATTTTATTATAAACATTTCAATATTTATACTATTTCCAAAGTAATTATTCTGTTTATATATTATATTCAAATCAACATACAAAACAAAATAATAATATGTAAAATGCTTTAACATGAATGTAATTACATAAAATTGTTCTTTGAAGATATTTAATTTGTTTATATTATTCACAAGGTTATTAATGTGAAATTGTTGAATAAAATTTGACGTTTCTTAACCTGGAAGATAACACCTTGTGTATAGAATGCAAGCAAGCTGTTTTTAATATTTTTAAATTTGATATCTATCACAAGACAAATAGTAAGACTACCTGGATAATTTAAACAAGTATTATTTCTGTATAATTCTCATTTATAGAGTTCAGTTTAGTTACTAGGAGCATGATTTTGATACAGATGAGACAACCTGACAAATGCTTAAAATATCTAGAATCACTTGCTTTATTAGAAAAATTCCAAAACTAGTGGTCATTAAATAAAACATTCTGATAAACTGCATGGGATGTTTTCCTGGGTGGAGTTTTGAGAGCCAGGGCTTGACTAAGAGTAAATGAAATTAGTTCACAATGAAAGGATAGGGACTGAAGAGAAAGGAAGGATGTCTTTCTAAACCTGGTCGATGTTAACAGTGGTTATGAGAAAGCTGTAAAGGAAACTGCATTTTCCCACCCCAACTGAAGAACACAGAAATAAGGAAACTGGGGGAGAGAAACCTGGGTCCAGAGGAAAAAAGGAACAGATCAGCAAAACACACCAACGATGAAATTCATTGCATTGTTTGCATCTATTTGACCTTCTTTTTGTGTGCATGTGTTATCTATGTGTTTGAGGGAAGAGAGTATCTCCTGTAAAATATGCCTTGGAAAAACCTCAGAACACGATGCTAGCTAGTTGGTTTTGGAGATGGATGCTGCAATTGCGCATGTCTGTCTTTTTGTCTAGATTGTGCATGTCAATGTTTTTGTCTAGATGTCAGGAAGGAAAGTATCTGCCATGAAAATTACCTATTAAAAAACTGAAAAAAAAAAAAAAACATAAAACTATGCTAGTGGGAGACCATGATGTAATTTGGATGTTTGTGCCCTCTAAATCTTATGCTGAAATGCAATCCCTAATATTGGAGGTGAGGACTGCTGAGGGAAGTATTGGTGTCATGGGGGCAGATTCTTTGTGAATGGTTTGTACCATCCCCCTGGTGATGATTAAGGTCTTACTTTATTAGTTCATATGAGAACTGGTTGCTTAAAACAGTCTGGGACCTCCCCACTTTCTCTCTTGCACACTCTCGCATTATGTGACATGTTGGCTCCCCTCCCCACTCCACCTTGCCTAAAAGCTTCCTGAGGTCTCACCAGAAGCAGATGCAGGTGCCATGCTTCTTGTATAGTTTGCAGAATCAAGAGCCAAATAAAATTCTTTTTTTAATGAATGACCCAGTATCAGGTATTTCTTTATAGCAACCCAAAACAGACTAACACAGATTGCAGTGGAGTTCAATGCATCATGCAAAGGAGGTAGAGAGATTTAAAAAGATGTAAGGGAAGTGTCTGGAAATGAATCATTTGAAGACTGTATTATAGTGCAGTTTTCTTCAAATACACTTCACTTTTCAAATATAAGCTTCACTTTTCAAATATACCACAACTTGAACTTTAGACCTCCAATGATGGTATGGATATCAGCTGTTTCAGTTCCGGAAAAAAAGGTATATGGTTTGTTTCTGCAAATAACTGTGATTATTAAATGTAAATGCCATAACATAATACATTAACAAAATGATTGAGTGATTATGTTCTGTGATTATT
The DNA here is from genome assembly GCF_009761245.1 of Sapajus apella. Classification (NCBI taxonomy): domain Eukaryota; kingdom Metazoa; phylum Chordata; class Mammalia; order Primates; family Cebidae; genus Sapajus; species Sapajus apella. Next base: position 35,718,786 of record NW_022436949.1, read on the forward strand.
TAGGTCTATCTCATTTCTTTACTGTACTACCAAGGAGGCAAGCAGCAGGGAATGGGTAAGAACTCAGCTGTGACACATACTGGCTGTGCTACCTGAGACACAACTCTCAGGCTTCTTGAACCTCTATTATGTCACCTGTAAATTGCTGTAAAAATAATGTCTCCCCCATAGAGATACTATGAGAATTAAATACACCATCACTCGCAAAGTGCATAAAGGTGTCTGACATTAGAGGATCCAATAAATGGTCAGTTTCACAAACATTGATGAATAAAAAATGATTTTGATGTGAAAGATAGGAAAGTACTCTTATGAAATGCTTATACAATAATGTAAAATAAAGATGGGTGAAATTGCTGTTTAGGACAATTTCCAAGTATTAGAATAAGACAAGAACATTCGTTGAAATATAATTTTCATTTCTGTGTAAAATGTCATGATTTTAAATATGTAATTTGGTATTTTATGCAGAAGAACACAAATGGCATGGACAATGGATGAACTATTTACTTGCACACAAATTGTCAAAGAGGGTTGCTTTCTCCCTAACAACTTTGTTTTAGATAGCGATTTGGCATGACACTATACATCTACACATTATCTAATACAAAGTTATTTTTTATCTTGTATACACATTTTAAATAACTATGATGTTGCTCATAGCATCTGCATACATTAGTGATATATATCATCTGTAATCCCAGAGCACTATTTATATGTAAAGTAGTAATAAAGTCATTGTCACTCACATACCGTGTAAAGGGTGTGACATAAGGGAGTGAATGAATTTATTTGATGTAAATGGGACAATTGTAACACAAATATGGTTCTCTTAAAGTTTATAAGTTAGGATTCTATATAGAACTTGCAATTTCAAATATTGTTATAGAATTATCCTGAGCTTTGGTAATAGTGACACATTTAAGATTACGAGAGAAGATACAACATATTTTTAGTACTATAGTAAGCTACTTCCTTCATATAATATCGTTATGACCAAGATCAGAAAATACGACTACAGGAAAATGTTAAATTTGTATCTTATACAGAGATAGTTAAAATGTATTATATTGTGGTTACCTCTGTTTTTTAAGGAAATATAAGGTAAATTAATTAATATTCAAATTTATAATGAGATTTGTATATCTCAAGTAAACAGAAAAAGGTAAAATTGTGGTTCATAATAACAAATAAATAGTGGCTGAATGAAAAGATTTCTAAATTATTTGAGGAAATGTAAAGTAACATGTCTTTTTAGCGTAAACTAAATATGATCTTTGTTAGCATAAACTAAAAATTTAAAAGGTTTTCTATTAAATTTCTAATTTTAGAAATTTATTTTAAAGCAACATGTAGAGTCTCCTTTTATAAAAAATATACTTTTTCTTTGTTTATAATAGTGAAGATTTTCAAAATAAAGATATACTATATTTCATAGTACCAAAATGATGAACTACACGAAAAATGATTACAAATTATGTAGTAAAAATTTCTTCAAATTTCTAATGTGATGAATGAAGTGAAACATTTTTAAATCCACAAGAATATCACAGCATAGTTTAGTCTCTCAAACTGATAAAAAAGAAATCTTAAGAGTGATTCTCTTTGATTATAGGATTACTGGTAGGATAATTTTATTTTTGTATTTCTTCAGTTTTCTTTTTTTTCCAATTTTTTTATTGCATTTTAGGTTTTGGGGTACATGCGAAGAACATGCAATATTATTGCATAGGTACACACATGGCAGTGTTATGTGCTGCCTTCCTCCCCATCACCTATATCTCGCATTTATCCCCATGCTATCTCTCCCCAACTCTCCACCCTGCTCTGTCCCTTCCCTATTTCCTCCCTACAGACCCTTGTGTATGATGCTCCCCTCCCTGTGTCCATGTGTTCTCATTGTTCAACACCCGCCTATGAGTGAGAACATGTGGCGTTTCATTTTCTGTTCTTGTGTCAGTTTGCTGAAAATGATGGTTTCCAGGTTCATCCATGTCCCTACAAAGGACATGAACTCATTGTTTTTGATGGCTGCATAGTATTCCATGGTGTATATGTGCCACATTTTGCCTGCCCAGTCTATCATCAATGGGCATTTGGGTTGGTTCCAGGTCTTTGCTATTGTAAACAATGCTGCAATGAACATTCGTGTTCATGTATCCTTATAGTAGAACGATTTATAATCCTTTGGATATATACCCAGTAATGGGATTGCTGGGTCAAATGGAATTTCTATGTCTAGGTCCTAAAGGAATCGCCACACTGTCTTCCACAATGGTTGAACTAATTTACATTCCCACCAACAGTGTAAAAGTGTTCCTATTTCTCCACATCCTCTCCAGCATCTGTTGTCTCCAGATTTTTTAATGATCGCCATTCTAACTGGCGTGAGGTGGTATCTCAATGTAATTTTGATTTGCATTTCTCTAATGACTAGTGATGATGTTTTCATATGTTTGTTGGCTTCACGTATGTCTTCTTTTGTAAAGTATCTGTTCATATCCTTTGCCCACTTTAGAATGGGCTTCTTTGCTTTTTTTCTTGTAAATCTGTTTTAGTTCTTTGTAGATTCTGGATATCAGCCCTTTGTCAGATGGGTAGATTGCAAAATTTTTTTCCCATTCTGTTGGTTGCTGATTCACTCTAATGACTGTTTCTTTTCCTGTGCAGAAGCTGTAGAATTTGATTAGGTCCCATTTGTCTATTTAGCTTCATCCATGTCCCTGAAAAGGACATGTATTCCATAATTGATGGGCATTTGGGTTGCTTCCAAGTCTTTGCTATTGTGAATAGTGCTGAAAAAAACATATATGTGTGTGTGTATTTATAGTAGAATGATTTATAATCCTTTGGGTATATATCTAGTAATGGGAAATGAGAACACATGAACATGGGGAGGGGAACATCATACACCAGGGCCTGGTAGGGGGTGGGGACAAGGGAAGGGAGGGCATTAGGACAAATATCTAATGCATGAGGGGCTTAAAGCCTAGATGACATGTTGATAGGTGCAGAAAACCAGCACATGTATACCTATGTAGCAAACCCACACATTCTGCACATGTATTCCAGAACGTAAGTAAAATTAATAAAAGAAAAAAACAAAAATGACACAAAATATATACATATATCTATTTTAATGCTTAATAATTTACCATCTAAAATAAATTCTAGTCTGGGTACAGTGGCTCACACATATAATCCTAGCACTGTGAGAGGCTGAGGCAGGAGGCCAGAAGGATAACTTGGGGGCAGAAGTTCAAAACCAGCCTTAACAACAAGGTAAGACCACATCTCTACAAAATATTAAAAAATTAGCCTGGTATGATGGCTAATTTCCAGTAGTTCCAGTAGTCCCAACTACTCTTAAGGCTGAGACAGGAGGACAACTTGAGCCCAGGAGCTGGTGGTTGCAGTAAGCTAGGATCATACCACTGCACTCCAAGCTGGTGACAGAGTGAGATCCTGTCCCCTTTCCCCCAAAAAAATTACATAGCAAAATACTTACATTATTTTAAATCAATAAAATTATCAAAATGACATACATCTTATAAAAACTTTAAGAAAATAAATTTATTGACAATAAGAAAATATTTTCTTGATAATAAATCAGCATGTAAAAATCATTTAAAAAAACAAAATTTAAACACACACAAATGAATTAGAAAAAAATCTCTGTTTATAATAACAGTCACTTAACATATTAACTTTTCTTAAAATCTACCCCACAAAAAAAAAATCCACAAAAAAAGAACATGCCCCAACATGTTGGGGGCTAGGTAAGAACAAGAACAGATGATTAACAGAAATACTGGAAACCATAAAGTATATGGTATAGGTTCACATCATTTCTATTTTTAACATTACTAATAAGAAATTCAAGTTAGACAATGAAATGTCAGTTTTTTTGTTGTCAACCTTTTGATGTCAATGGATTTTTTCAAAAATGTTATTTGTTAATTTTGTTAACTTTTAGATATATAAATAAAATATTAAATATAATTTAAATATATATGCATAGCTGCAAACTGAAGCAATATAGAATATATAATAGTCTCTTTTTCTTCTTATATTTAGACATATTTTCTAAGGCAGCCATATTGGAAATACACTGTAAAATCAGAAAACTAATATAATAATATATATATATAATTTAAAAATATGGCATTTTGGTCATTTTGAAAATTAAATTTAACTCTGTAAATTTCTTCCTCCTGAGGGCCTTCAACTCCAGTCTGGAGTCCTTCTAGTATATAAGGACATCAGTAAAACCTCAATAGAGGGGTTGTCTGCAAAATATCTGACTAGTACTCCTTAAAACTGTCAAAGACTTCTAAAATGAGGAAAGTCTGAGAAACTGTCACAGTTAATAACGCAGTTATTAAAGGTAGTATTTTATCCTGCAGTGAGTCTTACAACATAGAAAAATATACTCAGTTAAAAACTAAGGATATCTGTATAACATATGGACATTAGCTAAAAATAATGTATCAGTATTATTGTATTAGTTTCTTAAAATCTATCATAATGGTATCACATCTTAACAAGATAGAAAACTTGATGCATGCTACAAATAAACTCTGTACAAGGTTTGCAAGTTTCCTTCAAATTGAAAACAATTCTGAAAGAATAAAGATGCATTTAAAATATCACAAAACACAAATTAAAAAATATAAATTATAATAAAATGTAAAAATGATTAGATAATAAATACAGTGAAATAGATATGGATTTAAGTAAAGGTTTAAAATGAGAATATACAAAGGCACATGTAGAACAGGTAGAATTAGTTAATTAAAGATGAAAAAATAGTAACAAACACAAGACAGACTTGTTTTCAAAGGTGGTGGGGTGGCGAATGTTCTTCTCCCACTTTACATTAAAGAAATAAATCTAACATCTACTGATATCCCACTGGCATTTTTGAATCCATGTATTCAAACAAATAAATAAAATCTCTGGGATACTAGTAGTATCTTCAGAGTTATAGATAAAATGTAATTAGTACACTTTCATCAAGTCAAGATATTGTTCATACACAAAAATAACAAGAAAACACTTCTCTTCATCCACAAACTCCGGAAGCATTCCAGAGCGAGTCCTCCATAAAATTTCTACATAATCAGTCACAGTCATGACCATGTTCTCATTATTATAACTAATAATATTTGAATGTTTATGATACACTAGTCATTTCCTAAGCAGTGTAATGCATCATTTTGTTTGCGCTGAGCTTTCAATTTTTATCATCTCTGTTTCACAGAAGAGTAAGGAGGCTCAGATAGTTTACTAACAAACACCAAATCATAAATGATTTAATTATTTATATCGCTCATTGCAGATGTCATGCAGACATCTAGAAATAAATACAAATTGAACATTTTTAAAAATTGAAATAATTCCTACAGATCTGTAATACATTATATGAGGAGGTTGATAATACCTCATGATACGATTTTGAAATAGTGCAAACATAAATAATTTCACATAGAGTTTTCTTTTAATTTGGGGGGGATGAAGAAATTTTCATTGCTAAAAGAAACATTTCACCATTTTTTTCTTCAAATGTCTGGTATTATTTGTGTACATTAATGATTACTAAGGAATATAATCTGCTGGGTTTTCTGGATGGATTCCGTCCAATTTCACATTCTATCTCATTTAATTGAGAATGCTGGAAGATTAGAGACCACTATAGTTTAAACTCTTTTGAGCCCAGAAACTTCACTTGAAACAGTTCATGTACCTTTTTGAGACTTGGATATGATGGCAGAGGCCACCTGCCTGTAATGACCACTGCTAAGATGCCCGCTGCAGCGGGGAAGGCACGCCTGCACACTCCATGGGGCCGCCAGGAGCCAGGAACAGGCAGAAGCTCTGCTCCCATATGCATTAAGGGGGGTGGAAGCCTGTCGCTCCTAGGTGTGGCTGCAGCCACCCATCTGCAGTTCTGTACCTGGGCATCCCCACACCCTTGCTCCATGCATGGCTCACCCTTGGCAGGCATAGGATATGGGCTGGTAGGGTGGGTCGAGCGCAGCCTGCCCAGCCGAGTGTGCAGAATGAGCCCAGGGGGCCCGAACAAATTTCAGGGAGGTGCCAGTGGACAGCGAGGTTTCCGGCTGGTGAGATGACATCCGAGAGATCCTGTAACAGAAGCAGAAATAAGTCACAGATTATTATACTATGCTATTTGACTGCTAGTAAGCAAGATGCTTCCAAGCAAGAGCATGGAAATATGAGCCATTCCAGGACAGTCTCCCAGTCTCCATTTATTACTTCTGGGTGTAAGAAGTAGCCATATCAAAAGCTATTTGTTTATTTTTTTCTTTTTTGCTTCTGATTTAGCCCTAATATAATTGGATTGAGATATAGTGTGGCCCACTGTTGAATCACTTCTGTAATATTCTTGGAGATTTTTCAGGAGACAAAACAGAGCCTGTTTTTCAATTTTCCCATCTATTTTGTAAGCACTCTGTATTACATCCTCTCCTACCTGAAATATCTAGACTGGTTTGTTTAGTTTCCCCAGTGGACAAATTGCATACATTTATTTTTATACATCTGATTTGAATTAAAAATAAAAGTATGTGTCTTCACATATAGAGTAAAATCTTAAAATATTTATGGAACCTTGCCTACTTAACATCTGCTGTAGAAGGCGGCGCTCTAGAGGTGTACCCATAGATTCCATCCATCCAGCGAAAAAGGACTGTACTTTAGAAAGTCAAGAAAACTTGTGATCCTCTATTGACCTTACAGTTCTTGCTGGTATGTGAGGCCAGCCTGAATTTTGCCTTCTGGTTCAGAGAAGCAAAGTGTTTAAAATGTTAGCAATGTTACTTATAATAATTTATTTTCTCAAAATATTTTTCATCTGGTATCCCCCAAGCTTTCCAACAATTCATATTATTAACAAAACGTGTGACATGACTTCTCTCTTGCTGTGAAATTCATGAGTCTTTCAGTTATTTTTAGATTGCTGGAATAGACAGTGTTGCTACAAGTGTTTACAAATAGTCCTAATAATATCTACCACCTGCTCATGGGAATATGTAAGAGTCCAGTGAAAGGTGGAACTTTCTTCCCTCTGCTCTCAAAACATCATAATTGCTGATGTTTTATAATAGCCCAATATAGAAAAGCAGGGCATATTGTCTCAGGACCCTACAGAAACACATAGACTAGGGACATTTTGGCCTTCCTACAAGTGTAAAATGCCTTAGCAGACTCACACGTAGAAAAAGAAGATAATTCATGTAGATTTTTTTTCAGGTCACTCCACATTTTACAAAAATTTTGTTTGAGATTTAATTTAGGTTCTTTTATTTTTTTTTTTGGAGATGGAGTTTTGCTCTTGTCACCCAGGCTGGAGTGCAATCTCAGCTCACTGCAACCTCCACCTCCCGGGTTCAAACAATTATCCTGCCTCAGCATTCTGAGTAGCTGGGACTAGAGGTATGTGCCACAACACCTGGCTAATTTTTGTATTTTTTTAGTAGAAACAGGGTTTTACCATGTTAGCCAGGCTGGTCTCGATCTACTGACCTCAGGTGATCCACCCGTGTTGGCCTCCCAAACTTTTGGGATTATAGGTATGAGCTACCACTCCCAGCCAGTTTCTTGAATTTATCTTTTACAATCTAGATACCAATTCTCTGTCATACTTCATTTCCACATTTGAAAAAAAGAAAAAAATATCGTTTAACTTGTTCCAGGATAATTCAATTGCTATTTTTCAGTCATAGAATCTGATAAGCAACAATTCTGCAACTATGAATATGTGCTATATTTGAAATTAGCCATCTGAATAAACAACTGTGAGCTAGTTCAAAGAAAAAAAATGCCACTCTTTCTTCCCACTGTCATCAAACTCAAAAGTATATAACAAATTTACTTTGTCATGTATATTTTCCTTAGAAAATAACCACACTTATTTCATATGAATTGATGCTGGTTTGAGTTAAATTTTTCCTGAGTGTTATTTTATTATTCTGTGCTTGAATGATAAAATCCCTTCAATTTATGGTGGAACATTTATTTGACATAGTGAAATATAAATTATACAATTTGCATTATGAATTACAAAGGGTTTAATTTTAGTACTCAGAAAGCAATATCACTTGGAACTTCCTTATTCAAAAATTTTACTATAAAGAATTGGTCAAATTTGATAATTTTGGAAAGAAATACATGTTTCAAAAATCAGTTAAAGGTTGAAACTTACAATATTTTACAATTTTTTCTCCAAGTGGGAAATTTTCTAAGATAGTCTTTGACATTGTAGGATGATGCAAATTTCATTATACATGAAAAAGGAAAGTAAAATAGTCAATATATTTTATGATACTGTATATACATCATATTGGTCTTGCAAAATTCTATGTGAATATTTTCTATAATCTTTATTTTTTAAAAACTGTAGTAATTTTTATGTTTTAGCTGTTATGTTACACAATTTGAAGGAGTAATTTCAAACTTTTGCACAGAATTAATGATGTCAGGAAATACTTTTGTCATATGAAATTAGATATAACCCATTGAAATGACTAAAAAATACTGTGATTATAGAAATTACTACAGGCATAAATAAATAACTACATACATGCATACATATATATCATATTCTGATATGAGTTCCTAAACTAGTTTTTGCCTTATAAGTAGGTAGAAAATTATCAAAGTTGCATCATGTTTACTCATTGCCACAGTCCATGACTAGTTTTTGGTCTTTGTAAAAGCATTATTTTTTGTAGCATTTCCCCTCACACCTATTTAAGAAAATACTAAAATAATGTATGTGGACTTTAACAGTTTAATATTTTGCATATCAGTGTAATAACAACCTGATATGAAAAATATTACATAAACAAAATATTACATTATTACAAGAACAAAGTATATGATACCAGAATGGATCTTTCTAAATAGAATGTTTCAAAATTCAACCTCAATATACATCGATTACATACATTTCAAGGAGTGATCTATAAAATAAACCTTCTCCACAAGCCAATCCAACAACTTGAGGGCTACTTCACATTCTAAAACACTCCATATCTATTCATGCTGACGTTTAGAAGCTTCCCGTTTGTAATATTTCCTGCACTCATTGAGTAAATTTTTTTGCCCATCTTTTTACAACAGACTTACCTTGTCTAGGACTATCTCATTCAATTTTATAATGAAGCATGTGGCAAATTTCAGACACTCTAGATATACTTTATGTTGAATAAAAAAAGTACAAAAGAAGTAGAAAGAAAAAGTAATAATTGGTGCTCTTAATAATGCAAAAATTATACAGTCTTTTAGCAGTTATTTAGATATTAATTAAATTTTTATCACTCAATATTTCTTATAATAAATATTATAAAAATTTAGAAACGTCAAAGTAATGTAAAAAGAAAATAAAGTGTGTTTTTATTCTTTCCACATATGATACCAAATTTCAGAATATATTTAAAAAAATATTACTCTTTATATTGCTATCTTAATCTATTTTTTACAAAAATCAAACAGATTACCCATTTCTATGGACCATTGCTACAGTAAACTTATGGAAGAAACAATCCAGGAGACATACAAATATTAAGGAACCAATGTAATAATCTTAAATTTTTGGTTTGAGGTAATTAAATTTTAAAAATCAAAGTATTATTGCTATTCTTGAATAATTTTTCATGGCCAGTCTTCCAGTTAATCTTCCACTTTGTTCCTGCAGGCCTCAGGCACACAATCCGCTTTCTTTCTTCTCTGACTCTCAACACGTGCTGCTCCCACCTGGCTTCCTTTTTGCTCAAGCCTGCAGCAGACTAGGATGCTGTGTCGTCAACTTTTCTGTATTTTGTCAGTTCATAAATATGTCACCAAGACAATTTTAATTTAAGTCAGTTTCCTATTAATTTCCAAAGGGACATAAAAAAAAAAAGAAACAAAAATAAACTAACTGAAAACATAAGAAACAGAAGGAAAAATTTAAATTTCCCAATATGTAACAAAACTCTCATTTTTTATTTCTATAGCCTTTAGTTCCTGCCTTACTTTCATTGACAGTATCCTAAATGTTTCAAAGACCTCTGGATGCCATTCTGTTATTCCTAAGGTTAGAAATTCTTCCTTCACCGCCAGTACCAGGGCAAACAGAATTCTAGTTTTCCTTCCTCCCTACATATTGTTTTCAGTCAATCACAAATTGTTATTTTTTTATTCAATTAAACAGTAATCTAGGCACTCTTGTGAACTGGCTTTGCAGATGAATGAAAGAGGTTATTAATCAGCTTACAATAAATTAGGAAGATTATTGTGTATTATCTGGATGGACTTAACAGTAGTCACAAGTGCCTTTAAAAACAGTTAACAATAATGCATTATATAGATTCAAATAGCTAGACAAATATTGAATATTCCCAACACAAAACAATGGTAAATGTTTGAGATGATGGATATGCTCATTACTCTAATCTGATCACTATACATAACAGACATCAAAACATCACAATGGACCTGTCAATATGTACAGTTATTATTTGCAAATTTAACAGTAAATTACCTTTTAAAAAAGAATGAAAGAACAATGAAAGAATCAGCTCATGTTGTAACTGCAGCAGAAGAGTCAGGAGACATGATATGGAAGGGAAAGCACTGTTGCTGGCACAGGGGACCATGTGGAGAGCTTGAGAAAAAGAGCAAGGTCACCTGTAAACAACCAGCCCCAACTGGAAGCAAGAACTTCAGTTATGTTTCTGCAAATAATTGACTCTAGTCAACAAACTGAATGATCTTCAGGACAGACTATCTTGAGAGTCTTCAGATAGTAGCCCACTTTGATTTTGGCCTTGTGAAATCCAAAGCAAAGATATCAGTTGGGTCATCCTGTACTACTGTACTGCCTGAATTTGTGTTACTTTAAGCCACTACATTTGTGAATTTTTATGGCAGCATAGAAATCTAATACAGATACAAAAGCCCAAATCTTACTATTTGTCAACCTAAAAGACAGAGAGACGCTTTCTAAAAGAATACGATATTCTGGAATAGGGCATTAAAATGGGAATACACATGCCATAGTAAACTATGTGTAAATTCTGGTAAAGGAAGACGAAGACTTTTAAAGGAATAAATGACAAGGATTACATGATTGTTTTGAGATAATTATACTTGGCTGCAAAGACTACTAATAAGAGTGGAAGTTCCTGGCAGATGTCTTCCCAGGAGTATTTTTTGTGTAAGGCTGTTGTTGTATTAGTCTGCTTTAACACTGCTATTAAGATATTACCTGAAACTGGGTAATTATGAAGGAAAGAGGTTTAATTGACTCACAGTTACACATGGCCAGCAGACCTCAGGAAACTTACAATCATAGCAGAAGGCATAGAGGAAGCAAGGGCTTGTCTTACATGGGAGCAGGAGAGAGAAAGCACTGGGGAAAATGCCAGACATGTATCAAGCAACCAGATCCCATGAGAACTCCCTCATTATCATGAGAACAGCAAGTGGGGAACCACCCCCGTGATCCAATCACCTCCCACCAGGTTCCTCTCTTGACACCTGGGGATTTTACAATTGGAGATGAGATTTGGGTGGGGACACAGATCCAATCTGTATCGTCTGTAATGACATTTGTTAACATGGTAGTTTTTGCAGAGTCTTTTTGTGATAGTCTTGTTATCAGACACATGCATGAGAACCATCTTTTCATGGGCTTCCCTGGCTGTATCTGTCAGGGTTGGTTTTTAATTTTTTTTTTTTCCTGCAAGTGATTCCATTTTAATTTAGATGACTTTCAAATATTTTGTCCTCTTTGTCATGCCTTCTTAAGTATTATAGACCTACAAACACACAGAGTGGACTAACATTTAATTTAGTATCTGTAGTTTCAAGTACAATTTTCTATTCATTTAGCAAGATGAAAAGCTACAGGCAAACATTGTAGAATTGTCTTGACAGCAAATGCACAAGAATATGACAAATCAGTTACAGAACGACAATTAATTTAGTACTGTACATGATTTTTGGATTTGTGTGTGTAAAAAGGAAAAGCTTGAAAGACAGAAACTAGGTTCTAAAAGCCCTCAATATTTTATCCAACAAATTGATCATGTATTTGTCACATATTGTGGAAGCCACTGGGAGCAAAGAAGGCTTGCTTTCCGTGTTGTGGAGAATCCAGTCCAGTGGGGAACCTAAAATTTAATTACACCATCACTCTAATAAATACGATTATAGCCTATGCAGTCTAGTCAGGGCCTTGCCAATCAATTGCAGGTTTTGCCCTACAGAAAACTATTGCATGGTTCAACATCAGGTTTTTAGATTTTCTGTTGGGAAGAGAGGTGATTTATTAGATTATGTTTTATAAAAATTCTCTGATGGCTATAGTATTAAGTCACCGAAAAAGGGTAAGTGTGATGGCAGGGGGACTGCTAAAATTATTATGGTTAATATGTAAGAGAAGAAAAAATTAGGAATAAAACTCAAGGAGAATTAAAAATAATAGGAGAATTCAGTAATCATTTAGGAGGAAAATAAGAAACAATTTAGAATCTAATTGGATGTGCAGTAAAAGAAATATACTATGATTATTAGGCATTTAGTTGAGCAAGTTGCTCCCACTAAATTAGATATTTGCAACAAGAAGCCATGAGAATATTAAAATTAAGTACTTAAATTGGTTTCATTAAAATTTCCAAGGGGCATTCAAATAGTGGTATTTAATAATCAGATGTGTTAAGCTGAATAATGGCCTTCCAAAAGTGTCTTCAGCCTAATTCCAGAAACAAATGAAAATTAGCTTATATGACAAAATGGAACTTGGAGATGGGGTTATTTAAAGATCTTGATGGGGAGATTTTTCTGGATTGTTTCAATGGTCCTGATGTATTCACAGGCATCTTTATAGGAGGGAGGCAGGAGATGAGATTTAGTTGTAAGAGATGTAACAACAAAAACAGAAGGTTGCTGGGGCACTAGAAGTGGTAAGTCAGGGAATGCAGACAACATCTAGAACCTGAAAAAGCGTAACGAATTAACCCCTATGAACCCCCAGAAGGAACTATCTCTGCTCACAACTTTACTTTAGCCAGTGAGACTGATTTTTGACCACTGACCACCAGAAATGTAAGGTAATAAATTTTAAACCACTAAGTTTGTGGTAATTTGTTGCAGCAGCAATAAGAAACTAGTACAGAAGATGTCTATGTACCTGTGAACTTCAGCATAAATCTGGTCCCCTCCATGACTAACTCCTGTCTCAGTTTGCCTGCAGCTCCATCAACAAATCCCATTACACATTTGATGATACAGATTAAGATACAAAATGGCATGTGCCAAATCCTTCTAATTTAAAAGTAACAAATCTCTCAGACCCCTTTCCCCACTTAATATCCCCTCCTTATGGGAAAAAATACCTGAAATTAGCAGGTTTTGCATTTATCCATAAAACTGAAATTCATCCAAAAAATTATAAGATAGATTACAGATATAAATTAAGGATAATGGGCAGAAGTGCTGATATCATGCAGGATAGAAAAACACAGTGCCTTCAAGGACAACAAAGGGTGAGAAACTGTAGACTCCAACAGACTTGGAAAATTTTCAAGAATGCTGGAAGCATTCACACTGTTCCCTGCAACATATTGAAAGTGAACAATTGCCCACAGGGAAAAGCTATGTGGTATCTCTATAGAGGCAGAGCTCTCGTGCCAGAAATTTGGGGGCTTGGCAGTGTCTCAAACTCTGTATGTATTAGGTTGGTACAAAATTTATTGTGGCTTTGCCATTACTTTTAAATGGCAAAAACCACCATTACTTTTGCACCAACTAATAGCATAAACAGGAGATTTCTAGGATCCACGTGGTTTGGAGAAATAAGGTGGTGCTTAAAATTGACCAGGGGCTTGATATCCTTCCTCTCTTTCCTGGAAAACATAACTTCCCAGACTTTTGCACAGTTAGAATGGTATACAAATCACAGGAATAGTTAGGATATATTATTCCATTATCCATTTGAGATAAATACTTGAAGCTGGGTTTTTGATAGTTTTTTTTTTTTTTTTTTTTTTTTGAGACAGAGTTTCACTCATGTTACCCAGGCTGGAGTGGTGCAATGGTGCAATCTCGGGTCACCGCAACCTCTGCCTCTTGGGTTCAGGCAATTCTCCTGCCTCAGCCTCCTGAGTAGCTGGGATTACAGGCACGTGCCACCATGCCCAGCTGATTTTTTTTTTTGTATTTTTAGTAGAGATGGGGTTTCACCATGTTGACCCGGATGGTCTCGATCTCTTGACCTCGTGATCCACCCGCCTCGGCCTCCCAAAGTGCTGGGATTACAGGCTTGAGCCACCGCGCCCGGCCGATAGTTTTTAAATATTTAAAATGTAATAATTCTTGCATACATCTTCTTGTGATATAAGGCTTTCCATATACAGAACTGAAAAGAATCTATAAATTATTAAAATTAATAGGAAAGTTCAGCCTAGTTCATGGACAAGACTACATAAATTCATTGATTTACCACATAGAAGCAATAAAGTAGATTATTTTAAAAATTACATATAAAACTGTTACACAAATGGAATTTACAATAGACACACCCCCCAAAATATTGAAGACAGGTAACAATGAATAAGTTATTTTTGGAGTGAAATATAAAATGTATTAATTTTTAAGAAAATTCAGTGAAGATTCTAAACATGCTATCTATGGAAACTGAAATGTGTAGGGAAGTACTCAAAGCCAAGAAGGGACAGTGCATGTTTCTGAAACTGATCAACTGAGGAACCTTGCCCTGCAGTTTTCAAGATTAACTGTGAAGCTACAAAATAATACAGTTTGATATACAATTTTATATTTAGTTACTGTGGAAAACAATAGAGAGCAAAGTGCAAATCTAATCCTACGTGAAAACTTAATTTAAGATAGGAGTGACATGGCAGGATGGCATATCACTGGAGAATGATGAATTAATCAAAAATTGGTGATTGAGCGATTGGTTTATTCACATTAAAAAAACCGAAAAGACACTGCCAAGGTTACACTATGCACATAAAAAATAATGCAAGATAGATTATTATTTAAATATTAAAAGAATATTTTTTAAATTTAAGAGAGCATTTTAAGCCCTTAGGATAGGAAACTATTATTTAAATAGAACGCAAAAGTTTTTTGTTTGTTTGTTTGTTTGTTTGTTTGGCGGGGGACCATTATTGCATTTTACTGATGCAGGCTGGACAGGAGGACTCGCCACCTGAGCTTGGGGTGCTCAGGTCCTGGGGTGCTGAGTACATGGGGGTGCATCTGGAGAAGGTGGTGTTGGGAATACTCCCATCTGGACAGGGTGCTGTTGAGGGGCACTTCTGGGGAGGCAGGGGCTGCAGAGGAGCCGGGATGTGTCAGCTGCCTCCCTTTGGGTAGGAGAAAATGTCACGGGGACCTGTCAGCCGCAAAGAGGCGTCCAAGCTATGGCTGGGGGTCTTCAGGGTTTCATTCTGGGCTGGCTGGTCCATGCTCAAGGGTGGAGAAGGGCAGAGGGGATAGGCAGACGGCCATCCTGGCCTGGTTCTGAATCAGGTCCCAGTTCTGAATCAGATTCCAGGGACTCCGCGGAACCTTCCCTGTCTAGCGGCGCGCACATGGCCAGCCGATCGCACACCCAGGCGCCCAGCTTACGGTCACAGTAGATGTCGCTCCAGTCGCCAGAGCCCCGCATCATCACACAGTCTTCGCCCTGGAAAAGTGTGAGAAAGTAACAAAAGTAAAACCACAAAGAAAAGATAAATACATTTGACTTTGCTATCACGAAGAATATATATTCTTCAAAAGAGGCTGAACAGTTCATCCCCAAACTGGACAACAATAATTATAACATGTATAAACAAAACATAAAAATAATTAACATACATTAACAATTCTGACAAAAGGGAACAACTATGTCAATGAAGGTGTCTTAAAGAAAATGTATAGCCCACAGAAAAGGAAACATGAATGACTAATATACGTGTCAAAATATGCTTTAATTCATCAGCAAGAAGAAAAGTGTAAATATAGCTACAAAGAAGCACACATACACTGAACAGATTGGCCAAAGTTAAAGTGAGACAACCTCTATCATTGCGATGGACAAATAGAACCTGGTCCTCTGATGCCTTTCTGGTAGGAATATTAATATATATTGGAAAATAATTTCCCATTATTTATGATATTCCCTTAACTTTGTTGCATATGGTTTTTATTTTTAAGGTGTCATACAAGTGATCCACTTTTAATAATCTGCATTTTAAAAATTTCTTAGTGTTACCTATCATAATGGTCTATCTTACAATTGATGACATCTTAAGATTTAATAACACATGGGAATACATTTGAAAAAATGTGACTCCTGCATCACAAAATTTCTGCTTCCAGTTTCACAGCCTAAAGGTAAATTCTTACATGTGTTTGCATTTTCATAGTTACACTGGTCATATCAATCTAAGTGTAAACAGAAGAAAATAAATACTAGCATGACTTAGAAGTAATAAAAAGCTTAGTTTTAAGAATGACAGACATTCTCTGTGAAAAAAAAAATGATGAATATTATTCCCATCTGTTATATTGTCTTGTGAAGACTATTTAAATGGGTGCCTAGATTGGTCAAGAGCTATACTTACACAGTCTCTAAATAAATCACTGTCAACCTCACAAGGATATAATAAATGCAATTTGTAAGGGGAAAAGCACACAGATGATTTAATAATTGAAAAAACAACATCTTAATTTCTATCAGAATATAAGATAAACTATATTACTAAATCTAGATTTAAAAAAGGGAGAGAGAAAATGTGAGTAGATGTAGTTGATACAAAAGGGATGGATACATAGGAACTATTGTAACTGTGCTTTACGGAGTTACACACACAAGGTACATTTTCTCAGAAGAAAGAAGATGCAGTGTGTGGTGGATGAGACATAGCCCTTCTTCAACCACAGCAGTTCTTTTCCTATTGTATTTTCATCAATGAAATAAAATCTTTTCATTTGAAAAGACTTTATTTTCATTTGAGTTATAATTTGAGTGGCCACTTACCTAATTCTACAAAAGAGATTTTGTTAAAAATAAAATACAAAGGAAATGTTTTTCGTTCATATTTCTGTTGAATGCATTTTGAGAGGGATTCTTTCTTTTCTAAGGGTCAGAAAAATGTGATTAAACCTGGCTGAATCTAAGGGAGAACTCATTGCCTCAATTAAACATGTTCAGCAGTTTGTCAGGCTTCAACTGCAGGGTGTTCTAGGAGATCAAATGAACCATTAGGAACCCGTACAAGCTGTGGCTCCACTCTTTTCTCCACTGCATGCTGACTTACATCTCAGACAGGCTTTTTTTATGGTGACCTCAATACAACTGCTTTAGTTCCAGATCTCACATCCCCTTACTTCTCATTCAAAGGAAAAGAGAACGCTCTTAGTACTAAATAGTTTTTGAAAAATCAATCAGCCAATCACCTTAGGCCTAATTTTCTCTGCCATGACTCAGCCTGGTGTTCAGAGGAATTTCTGGCTCAAGGAGAATAGGATTATGCTAATGCTCTAAGCTGTCAGGGCGCCTGAAAGGAGAGTAGGCTTTATGTTCCACCAAGAAAGTCACATATGATATCAGAAACAGTTACTCAATTTTCAGGGCCCAGTGCAAAATGACAGCACAGGATCTTTTGTTAAAAAGAAAAACTAATGCTCTTTAGATATGCTTAAATCAAGTGATGCTTATAAGTATGGGACCTTGTTGTACTGCACAGGCTGTATTCTGATGAAGCCCCCACAGAGTACTTTTTAACCAGAAGAGAAGTGAATACCTTCTGGCTGGCAAAAATGGCATATGTGCAATATGGAAATTACGTGCAAGATTGTATTCACCCTTTACCGTTTTAGTTACAGCTGGTATTTTGGGGTTTTGGAAAAGTACAAAAAAAAAAAAAATATATATGTCATGGCCCGGCAGGGTGGCTTACGCCTGTAATCCCAGCAGTTTGGGAGGCCAAGGCAGGCAAATCATGAGGTCAAGAGATCGAGACCATCCTGACCAAAATGGTGAATCCCCGTCTCTACTAAAAATACAAAAAAAATAAAAATAAAAATAAAAATAAATTAGCTGGGTGTGGTGTCACAAGCCTGTAGTTCCAGCTACTCTGAAGGGTGAGACAGAATTGCTTGAACCCAGAAGGCAGAGGTTGAAATGAGCTGAAATTGTGCCACTACACTTCAGCCTGGCAACAGAGCAAGATTCTGTCTCAAAAAAACAAAACAAACAAAAAACTTTAGGTCAATAATAATAAAAAACATGAAATATACATTATTTTATAAACTTTATGCTTCTTTACATCTGTATTTTAACTTCCATATATTCTTTTGTATTTTCTTTTCTCCATCATCTTCATCTGTATAGACCAATATTTTCTATTCTAAAAGAGAAAGAAAAGTTTTCAAGTAAGCAGAATCTCCTTCTTTCACCTTAATGCAGATGTTCCTGCTTGCTTCTGGTCGGACTTCTCTCCATTCATTCCATCCTTAATATTTATCTCCTCTGTTTTCCCAGAGCACTTCATATGTTCCTCACTTTTCCAGTGACTTTTTGGTTTTCATAATTTCTGAATCTAACGATTATACACATATAGTATACAAATCAATGCCCTGCAACTAGCAGGGCCCAATAAATATTTGACAATAAATGAGTATATTTACTTTACTGTCATGCTTATTTGCATTCCGGCTCTGACTGAATTCCACAATTTAATTAGATAATATATGTTAAAGCATGCACATAATCCTTGCTACCAGTCCATTCTCAGAACAAAACCTAATATGATTTGAATTTGTATGATTACATTATTTGAATAAATAATTCAAATTTTTATATCTCAGATAAATCTGTTTTGTGTTGCTTAATCTCCAACTTTATCATGAGTACAGAAGGCATGTTATACATAATATTTTGTCTTAAATCATGCTTCAATAAACATAATTATAATCTGTAATTTTCTAAATGAAGAAATCTGTATGTAAAAGTAGTATATTTTCTTTAATTAGTGTGTGTGTGTGTGTGTGTGTGTGTGTGTGTGTGTGTGTGAAAGAGAGAGAGAGAGAGAAAGAAAGAGATTTGCCTTGTGTTATCTTAGTTATGTTCCAAACCCCATTATATTTTAATTTAGTCAAGTGCTATACAAACATGAAAAAGACTTGCTTGCTGGATGACTTTATAATTATGTTTTATATACCAGGTTGTCATGACTAATTAGTCACTTTTTTACCTTAAAATGAATGTTAAGTTACTGACACTCCATATTCTTAAACAAAATGATATTAGCACAACATTATTTTTGGGTTAAATACCTTACTAGAGTACAAACATGTTTGCATACCTTATCTGTAATGGCAAATGTTACTGTAGCAGGAAAGCTATTAACATTGTGTGGTGAACATGAAAAAAATGCTTTCACTGGAAGAAAAAATATTAGGCAGATTATTTCATTATTAGTTTTATTGGTTTTTAATCTAGTCATCAGCCTTCTGCCTCATGCTTATAATAATTTGCATTCTTCTAGTAAACTTTAACTGAAATGACCAAAAAAGTCAACATATTTTCCAAACAGTAAGTGTGCTAATAGAAAAAAATCAGGTTTTTTCAAGATCAGGTTTTATGTTGCTTGTATGTAATTTTGCCTTAAAAATACATTATTTTTTAATAATTGATGTCACTTTGTATGGTCATCCATGTAAATAGTATTTCACTTTCTACTCATTTTTTATTCTAATAAACAAATTCATAAAACTTTCAGGAAAATCAATTATGAAACCTACTTTATACTAAATAACATTTTTAAAATTATACTTTAAGTTCTGGGGTACATGTGCAGAACCTGCAGGTTTGTTACACAGGTATATACATGCCATGGTCGTTTGCTGCATTCATCACCCTGTCACCTACATTAGGTATTTCTCCTAATGCTATCCCTCCCCTATCCACCCACACCTTACTATCCCTCCCATAGTCCCCCACCCCGCAACAGGCCCTAGTATGTGATGTTCCCTTCCCTGTGTCCATGTGTTCTCATTGTTCAACACCCACTTATGAGTGAGAACATGGCAGTGTTTGGTTTTCTGTTCTTGTTTAAGTTTGCTGAGAATGATGGTTTACAGCTTTATACATGTTCCTGCAAAGGACACAAACTCATCCTTTTTATGGCTGCATAGTATTCCATGGTATATATGTGCCACATTTTCTTTATCAAGTCTATCATTGATGGGCATTTGGGTTGGTTCCAAGTCTTTGCTATTGTGAACAGTGCCACAAGAAACATACCTGTGCATGTGTCTTTATAATAAAATATTTAGAATCCTTTGGGTATATACCCAGTGATGGGATTACTGGGTCAAATTGTAATTCTAGTTCTAGATCCTTGAGTAATCACCACACTGTCTTCCACAATAGTTGAGCAAATTTACATTCCCACTAACAGTGTAAAAGCATTTGTATTTCTCCACATCCTCTCCAGCATATGTTGTCTCCTGATTTTTTAATGATTGCCATTCTAACTCATGTGAGATGGTATCTCAATGCGGTTTTGATTTGCTTTCTCTAATGACCAGTGATGATGAGCTTTTTTTCATATGTTTGTTGGCTGCATAAATGTCTTCTTTTGAGAAGTGCCTGTTCATATCATTTGCCCACTTTTTGATGGGTTTGTTTGATTTTTTCTTGTAAATTTGTTTAAGTTCTTTGTAGATGCTGGATATTAGCCCTTTGTCAGGTGGATAGATTGCAGCGTTTGTTTGATTTGTTTTTTTGTAAATTTGTTTAAGTTCTTTGTAGATCCTAAATATTACCCCTTGTCAGATGGATAGATTGCAAATATTTTTTCCCATTCTGTTGGTTGCCAGTTCACTCTAATGATAGTTTCTTTTGTTGTGCAGAAGCTCTTTAGTTTAATTAGATCCCATTTGTCTATTTTGGCTTTCGTTGCCATTTCTTTTTACTAGGCAATACCATTCAGGAGATAGGCATGGGCAAGGACTTCATGACTAAAACACTAAAAACATTTTCTTTGATGTTTATTGATGTTTATCTGCTTCTATATGTTCATTTACATGTATATTATTTACATGTATCCATCTATTTACATTAACAGAAACTAATGAGGTTACATAGATACATATGCAAATAGATACACTGAGTGAGAACAAAGAGGATGCTATCACAACATCTATACCAGTGAGAATCTGCAATTAAGAGACCACTAAATAGATCTACATGCTGAAAGTTTCAACCACAGGCTGGTTAATTTTTCGAATGGAAGTTTTGCTTAATGGCTTTAATATTGAGACTGTAGCTTAGTTAAAAATGTGGCAATGAACTTGATTAAAATTGAAACTAGTTTAGGTGTTCCCAAGGTTACACATCCTTTATATTTTGTAGAAAAATGTTATTTGACTGTATTACAAAATAATCCATATGCTTATACTTTCGGACAAGAAAGACTGAAAAGCAAATTGAAGCAAATGCCAAAATATCTATGGAGGAAAAGAGGATTTGGTGACCCAAATTATCGAGCTTGTCATGAACATTAATTTAAGTCTGTAATCACATTACGATATTCAAATGGAAAATTAAGGAATTGTTTAATCAATTTTATCAATCTGGATAATCCAAGCTCAAATCCTTTTTGAGCCTCAATAGCTTAGGAAGATTTTAGGCATTTGTATTTTTTATATAATTGCCTTAATTCTCTCTTTAACTTTTTCTTCATATTCAAAGCTAAGCTCATTCTGCATTTAAATTTGCTCTTTCTATATATGGAACAAAGTGTTCTGACATGAAATAAGTGGTAAAGTTAATACTTAAAAAACATTAATGAAAATAAATCATAGGAAAGCAAAGGGATTTATACATATGTTTCTTTTGCAATGATGGTGAGATAAATATTTTTTCTTCTTGAAAAAGCATATATGTTCTCACATAAAACTTACCTTATTCAGCACTTACCTTAATTAGTGGAAAATCAGTGACTACATTGTCTCATACAAATTTCCTAAATGTAGTGTGTGTATGTATGTGTGTTTAATTGGAAAAGTTAGTACATCACAGAAACAATGATAATAAAACACTGTGTGAAGGTGTATATATGTGTGGTACATCTTAAAAGTCATTTTGTTCCTTCCTTTGAGGAATCAGCAAATTCTAAGAAAATCAGTTAAATCAGTTAAATATAGTATCTCTGCTACGTTAATTGTCTTACATAAAAAGAGATGTATTAAGATGTTATACATGAGGTATACCATCTGTTTCTGTTTTTGTTGTCTTCACCACATGCATCTGCTCTAATTCAGCTATAAGGAAGCACTTACTCATAATTTACATATCAAAGCTACTGCAAAAAAAATCAATTTTAAACATGTGAAAATCTCCTTTTTCTGAAATGTGTCCTAAGTTCAAAGATCAACACAGTTTCAAATTAAGCCTCTTTCTTCAAAATTAAATTTTTAAAAAATTTGGCTGAATAATGGGGATCTGAATCACTCAAATATGTAAAAGTTGTTTCAAAAGTTATGCAGGCCATCACTAATATGGTTCATCTATTTCAGAGAACTATGAAAATTCAACTATGATCTACAAAGTTGAATTAAATATTTTGTTGTATTTCACTATGTTCCTGCCATCCGAACTATAAATGTTTTAAAATAAAATATATACAGGTACAGAAAAAGATTATTTTATAGCATACATTTAGTGATGATCATCCTAATATTTTTTTGCATTAAAAATTTTTTGTCGTGAATTACAAATATACATTTATGTCTTTATTAAATGGTATAAAACATATATTCTGAAAACAGTCAGATGAACTTACCTATATATCAACTGAATAAAATAATGTTATGGAAGAAAAAAATATGAATACAAGTAGGTTTTGAACATAGCACTTTGACTATACACTATTTGGCTGAAAACAAATGCAACTACAAATCAATATTAAATTCTAATTAGTTGGTTTGTGTTTTTGTCTGTGTTACTTCACCAATGCTGTGACTGTGGATACTGCAGTATTAGTGAGAGAGGAAGCAGTGGCTGGTTAGCCAAATAGGGAGAGTCTCAGCAGAAGGATGGGGAAGGGCAATGTTCACAGGAACAACCGCAGGACAGTACCTATACTGTCTTTGCATCTAATGGGAAGAAATGTGGTGAAGAACTCCTCCTTGTTCCAAGATACTGCTCAGAAGGGACTGTCCCAAATTAGGTGCAGCTGCAATAAATCAACCTTAATGTCCTTAACTTGACCCAGCTTATTACAATGTCATTAACATGACATTAGCATTGTGGTTTTAGCCCTGCCTTGGGTTTCACTTAGGTAATAACCAAGATGGTATCACTCTGGCCAACACCAGGCATGCACAGATGCAACACCCCTGTGAGGGAACATTAACTCTGCCACTATGCAAAACCCACAAAAGACTTCCTGGCTTCTGCCACATACAAGACACAGTGCATCAGAGTCCAAGGTGCATGATTCTGACAACCTCCTTTCAGGATTCCCCTCTTTGCTGGGAGCTTTCATTTTGCTGAATAAACCCTAGTTTACTTACTCTATAGTGGCCTGTGCTTTGTTCTTCTTGGTCATGGGACAAGAACTCAGAACTACTTGAACTAGGGAGTAGGCAGACTGCAACACTAATAAGTGAGTAAACATTTGAAGTTTTAACAGTGTGAGAAAATAGAAACAAAAAGGAAAGGCAAATAAGAACTTTGGAATTTGAATTAAAAATTTGGAGGCATCAATATAAACTCATCATTCTTGATGTACATGCACCCACATACATTCATATGTATATATGTATATAATTTTAGCTATTTCTGTAGCAATAAGTATAATAACTCAATTATCTTGGTTTTCAGAATGTCACTAAATAAAATCAGTGCTCCTTAGAGTAATGGTTGATTCTAGGGCTGGTATAGGGAGACTTTTAAATGAACCTTAAACTTCTGATGCCTGTAAAATAAGAAAATGTTCTAATAATTCTGAGATCATGACAAAAAGACACAGAAGGAAACTTAAGACAGCAGTCATTACAAATTTATAACAATTTTGAGCACTTAAACAAATAATGAAAGTCATGGATTATAACACATTAAATAAAATTAAACAAACTATGCTAAATACAGATCAACTAACATATTAAAGAATGATAAAATTAAAAAAGTCAAAAATTACAACAATTGTTCTAAAAATTCAGGAAAGTGTTACTAATGAATGCTAAAACTACTGGATGAAAATTTGATAACAAACAGGATAATTGTATTAGTGAAATTATTTTTTTATTACATAAGATGAAAATGCAATTTGGAAAACCTCACAGATATTACCTCAGTCAAGGGCTCAAAATTTATATTAGCAATACTGAAACTGTAATCATGTGCCTTGAAATGTGATGCACTGTAGAGATACAGTATTGCCTTTTGTAACGTACCTGCTAAATAACATGAATTTAATAGTAGAGAAACATTTAAAAACTCAAATCAAGTTTACATGAAACAACTGGCTTATACTTTTCAAAGGCAAAAATGTTAAGAGAAACAAAGAAATATTGTCAAACCTTTCTGGATTAAAGGAAACTAAAGACCATGACTGAATGTGATTGATAATATTAGGGAAATTTCTACAAATGACATGTCAGGACTGTTGAAAACCACATCAAAACTATGCAAATAAGTAATGAGTATTAGGGAATGCAAAACAAATGCCACATTTTATGAAACTAGAGACATTTGGAATCATGTAGAAATAAATGAGAGAATGGTAAGTAATTTATTGACTGGGGGACATTAAAACATACAAGACTGCAGAAAGGTAGAACAAAGAGAATCAAGGCACTTCACCTTGAGGGACTTATCATTTTTCAAAAATTAAATATACTAGGTATCATAGTAGGTAGCTGAGATGTGGTGTGTGAAAATAGCCAATTGTTTGTAAGTTTTTTAAATGCCTTCAGTTATGCAGCATTGGCCCATAGAATACTTGGAATATATTCTATTCTATATCTCAAGTTTCTAGAGAAGTGAAACAAGACTGTTATTGTTCTCACAAACCCAAGGGGCAATGTAGGTAGTACAAGGGGCACTAATTTAAATCTTGGGGATTAAGAGAATATCCTCATACTGAATATTGAAGACACTGAATCCATATTCCCCTGCTTTACATATAAAACTCTCCTTCCCAAGTAGATTAGAAGACACTAGATATATTTGGAAAAAAAAAAAAAAAACACGGAAAGCTGACTGATCACCTCATTACCTATGGAAAAGTAAATCAATTTAATATCATTTTTCTTCTTTTAGCTAATATTCAGGCTGCAGGTTAATAAAACATTAAATTCAAGGAGCCAGATTTTTGCTCATTTTTCTCTATTTGCATCTTCTTTTTTAATTTTGCTATAATCATCATTATTTTTATTTTCAATTTGTGTTTAATTTGCTTTTTAAAATCTAATATCTTAAGGTGGAAACTTAGGCCATTATTTGAGAACTTTCTCCTACGGAATGATATAAATATCTACTGGTATACATTTCAACCAAAATATTACTTTTGAGATATCCCATGAATAATTTTTAATTTTAATGTTAACTTTATTCTTTGACCAGATTATTTACATAGATGTTATTTAGATTTCATATATTTCAGGATTTCTCCAGATTTACTTATGTTATTGATTTGTAATTTGATTCTCCTATGGTCAGATAACATTTTGGCTCAAAATCTTTGAAATTTATTGCAACTTGTTATTATACTTTAATATGCACTATCTTGATAAATGTTCCATATGCACTTTACAAATAATGCACATTTAGCTGCTATTGAGTAGACGATTCTATAAATTTCAATTAGATCAAATAGAAGTATTGTTAAAATATTTTATATTGTTTTTGTCTACTTATTCTATTATTTATTAAGAAGAGGTGCTGTATTCCTTGACTATAACAATCGATTGTTTTTCCTTTTCAGTTGTCAGTTTTTTCTTGATGTATATTTTCAATTTTTTATTAAGTAAATAACAGTTCATGATTCTTTTTCCTTCTTGATGAATCGACTTAATTTTCATTGGGAAATAACCCTCTTCATCCTTAATAATATTTTTCTGATCTAAAACCTATATCTACTAAAGACATAGACTCAAA
Source organism: Sapajus apella (assembly GCF_009761245.1). Classification (NCBI taxonomy): domain Eukaryota; kingdom Metazoa; phylum Chordata; class Mammalia; order Primates; family Cebidae; genus Sapajus; species Sapajus apella. The sequence goes on from NW_022436949.1 coordinate 35,744,983, forward strand.
AGATTCCTTTAACTTGTGATAGTGTGGTATTTTTTTAAATTATTTAACCATAAACTTGAATTTATATTAAAATGCAATTCGTGTAGGCATTGTATAGCTGGGTATTGCCTTTGCATCTGTTATGACAGTCTCTGTCTTATAATTGAAGTGGTTAAAGCATTTACACATAGTATGATTTTCGATAAAGTTAGGTTCAGTCTATTGTCTTGCTATCAATTTTTCCTTTATTTCATCTTTTACTTGTTATTTTAGTGATTTCTTAGAATATAGAGAATACATTTTAAATTTGCTACAGTTTATTTTTATGTGATATTATACAAATTCTCAGATAGTGTAAAAATCTTATAATAGTATACTTTCATTTTTTCTCTCCTGAGCTTGTTGCTGTTGTCGTATTTTATATATTATTACACTTACATGCATAATATGTTGTATTTGCTTGAAAGGCAGTCATGTTTTAAAGAGATTATATAATAAGAAAATTAACTTTTTAAATTATAATGTACTTACCACCTCTGGTGTTCTTTCTTTAACATTTCTTACAGTGTAGGTCTGCTGTTGATGATTTTTTTAAATATTTTGTGGTCTGAAAATGTCTTCATTTTAACTTAATTTTTGAAAGGTATCCACTAAGTATAGAATGCTAGTTGGATATATTTTTTCTTTGAAAACTTTGAAGATGTTGATCTATGCTCTACTCCATAGCATTGTTTCTGGTAAGAATTCTCTTTATTTGTTTGTAATTAACGAATATTTTCTTTGAATGATTTATGATTTTTATAGCTGATTTGGAGAAATTTGCTTATGATGTATTACAGTTATTTACTTCAAGCTTCTGTGTTTTGTAATCATTAAGCCTCCCGCAAATACAATCTTATAGTTTTCATAAAATTTGGAAAGATATTAGACATTACTATTTTAAACATTTTAGTGTGCATCCCCCTCACCACTGCCTTTTGTGGAAACTCTAAATTTATGTATTAAACCAAGTGGAATTTTCTTACCACTCGCTGATGCTCTTTTCAATATTTTTAACAAATTTCTTATTTTCTCTGTATTTCATATTATTTATTTATTCATATAATTTTTTATTTTAATTTTTTTGAGGAAAAGTCTCTCTCTGTCACCCAGCCTGGAGTGCAGTGGCACAATCTTGTCTCACTGCAATCTCCGCCTCCCAGGTTCAAGCGATTCTCCTGCCTCAGCCTCATAAGTAGCTGGAATTACAGAAACGCACCACCGAACCTGGCTATTTTTTTCGTATTATTAGTAGAAACAGGGTTTCACCATGTTGGCCAGGCTGGTCTTGAAGTCTTAACCTCAGGTGATCCTCTTACCTCGGACTCCCAAGGTGCTTGGATTACAGGTGTGAGATGCCATGCCTGGCCTGTATTTCATTTTAGAAAACTTCTATTACCATTTGTCTCAGTTCAATAACTTCTTTTGTGCAATATCAAACCTGCTGTCAATTCAATCCAATACATTTTGTTCCATCTTGGCAATTGTAATTTTTGTCTGTAGAAATTCAATTTGGGTCTTTTCATGTCTTTCCTGTCACTCCTAACTTTTTAAACATATGAGACGCAGTTATAACAATGTTTTAATGCATTATTCTGCTAGTTTTAACACCCATGCATGTATGATTTTTGTGTTGGCTTTGTTGATTGATTCTTATTTTCATTATGTATTAGGCTCTGTTGATTCTTTGTATGTTGACTATCTTTGATGTATTGTCAGATTTTTGAGGTTTACTTGTTGTACCCTAGATTTTTTTGTATTCTTGTAAATATTACTCAGTTTTACTCTGGAATAGAGTTAAGTTACTTAGAAAACATTTGATTTTGTTAAAGTCTGGCTTGCATGATTTGTTAGGCAGTTCTAAAATGGTTTTCTGCTAAAGTCTGGCTATTCTTCACTTGTGAGGCAAGGTCATACTTGTTCCTATTCAATGCACTGAGAATGTTAAGTTTAGCCTGTCTGGTAATGGGAATTGGTATTATTTCTTGTTCTTTGTGAATTCCAGTTGATTCTTTCAGTTTCCTCAGGTAGTTTCCTCATCACTGATGATGACTCACCTAAAAACTCACAAGGTCCTTTTTAGATCTCTGGGGCTTTCTTTCTGTGAAGCATTTGCCTCTCATGTACGTTGTCCTGGAAACATCAGCAGACTTGGTTTCTCCAGACGTTAAGCTGTGACTCTAGCACAGAAAATTATCTGGACTACATCTGAGTTACCCTTCCCTCTGCCATATCCTGGAAACTCTCCAAAAGATTGGGAAATTGTAGAATTTAGCTTATCTTCAATCCCTTAGGGATCACTGTTGCCTGATACAAATGTCTTAATAATCATCTCTCTCTCTCTCTCTCTGTCTGTATATATATATATATATATATGTATATATATATATGTGTGTGTGTGTGTATGTGTACGTATATGTATATATGCATGTACACATATACACACATATGTATATGTATGTACATATATACACATGTTTATATATATACACATGTACATATATACACACATGTGTATATATATAAAAACACATGTGTACACATCTCAATTCTACTATGTGTGAATACTTATATACATGTGTGTATATCATACATTATGTGTTATATATGCATATACATACATATGTGCATTATATATACACACGTGTATACATATTCAGGCATATATATATATATATATATACACACACATATATACATTGTAAACATATGCACACATACATACATATAGTCTGTTTATTTTGGTTAGTTTAGATGGAAAAATAAATCTCTGTTACTCCATATAGGTCAGGAGCAGATGTCTCTCTCACTTTGTTTTGATCTTAATTTTTCAAACTGTATTTCTTAATTTCAAGTATTTATTTTATAGTTAAATGTTTCAATAATTTTTGTAGGATTTTTCCATAGTTTTATTATTATGTGTCTTACTCATTCCAGTTGGCATCTGTTTTTTTTTATTAACTTTTAAGAAAATAATCTTTTCACAAAATCGTGAAGTATGGATAATGATTATAAGAATTGCCTGTAAGTCCAGTACAGATGATCCAACATCTGTATATTTAAGGTACTGAACAATAGCTTTTAGAGAAAGATTTAATTAGCCACTACTAAATATTCATTTCATTATTCTTAGTGCTGTAATTGCTGAAGGGACTGCACTTTCTAATCCTCTTTACATGGATCTAAATTTAATAGCACTTTCTAATATTGAAAATATTGTGCTGTTTTCCATTTGTTACTCTTATCATTTGTAATATATTTACATTGTTATAATATAAGGGCCCCAGAGGACAAGGATATTTGTATGCTCTGTTCACTCCTATATTTAAAAAATCTAGATAGAGGTTGGGCTAGAGTAGGCAGTAACTATTAATTTCTGAATAATTGAGGGATGTCTGTAAGGGGTTAAATCTTCAGATGGTGCTCCAACCTGGAAGTGGTCTATGACTTCTGAGAGCTCAACTTTCATAGTCTAAAGTCAGAGCACTAGACATGAAGATTTTAAAACTGGTCCAAGTCATTATTCTGGCAATAGCAGATCTGAGTCAATTTGAGTAGGATACTTAATTTCTCTTTTGTTGTTTTTGTTGTTGGATAGTTTAATGGATTTTTTTTTTTTTCTCATTGGCATGATTTTGATGGTTGAATTATATTTTATGTAGCTCTCATGTTGTTTAATTGGCTGCTGATTTCTTGGTTTTGATACTCTCCCTTTAATCTCATAATTCATTTTGCCTACTTTTTCTTATTAATTTCTTTCTCCCTCCACTCCCCTTTTCCTTCTGGCTAGCATTTAATCTTTTTTCTTATACTCTTTTACTTCCTATCATTTCTCTCTCCCTCCATCTTTTTCTTTTGCCTCACTGTTCATGCTTTCTTCTTTTCCCTTTATCACTGTCTCCCTTTCCCTTTTTTCTTTCTTTCTTCTCTCCCATTTATTTTTTCTTATTTGTAATCACACATATTCATTCATTTAAGAAATTGTTACAAATTAATAAGCACAAGTCATGTGGGAAGTATTACAATATACACTGGGTAGATGAGGTGAAATAGTCTGATGAATTACTTAGTCTGATAAGTTTAGAATCTGTCAGAACACAATGTCTTCACCATATCAAAAACTGCAGATGAGAAGAAAGAGTGAGGGTGTTAAACAACTTTATTCAATATACCAAAACTTATGGGATCTAGCTAAGGCAATTATAATGAGAAATTTGTTGAAAAATAATTATAAATTAAAATAAAAGAAAGATTCAAGTAAGCAACCTAAATTTATACCACCAGAAACTTAAAAAAAATCGTAAACACTAAGTCAGCAAAAGGAAGAAAATAATGGAGATTAGAGCATAAATAAATGGAGTAGAAACTAGAAAAACATTAGGAAAGTAAACAAAACTAAGAGTTGGGCTTTTGAAAAGATAATAAAAATAGAAAAAAAACTTTAGACTTAACTAAGAGAAAAATAAGGATAACTCAAATAAGTGAAAGAGGAGACATTGCTATCAGTGCCATTGAAATACGGAAGAGTCTAAAGATAGTACTATGCACAATTCTATACCAACAAATTAGGTAACCTAGAATAAATGGATAAATTCCTAGAAATGTAATCCTACCAAAAATTAAACTTGAAGTAAAAAGTCTTAAGAGATTAGTAATGTGTAAGGAAATTTCCTAAGTAATCAAACACCTCCCAAAAAGAAAAGTCAAAGCGTTGATGGTATTACAGGTGAATTCTATTCATACAAAGTCTTGAAGTAAATTAATGCCAATCAACTTTTCCAAAATTTGAAAAGAAGAAAATACTTCCAAGCTAATTTTGAGAGGCTAGCATTACCCTCAACCAAAACCAGCTAAGAATATCCCATAGAAAAAATCTAAACAAATATCTCTGATAACAATCCTAAGCAAAAGAACACAGCTGGAGGCATCCTGCTACCTGACTTCAAACTATCCTACAAGTCTACAGTTAATTCATGACAGGGTGGTGGATACAGCAATATTTACTTTTTAATTAAATATTTGAAATACAACAATAAAAATTCTATATAAGAATTTAAAAATAATAATCAAAACAGCATGATACTGGTACCAAAACAGATATGTTGACCAATGGAACAGAACAGAAACCTCAGAAATAATACCATACATCTACAACCATCTGATCTTTGACCTACCTGACAAAAACAAACATTGGAGAAAGGATTTACTATTTAATAAATGTCGTAGGGAAAACTGGCTAGCCATATGCAGGAAACTGAAACTGGATCCCTTCCTTATATCTTATACAAAAATTAACTCAAGATGATTAAAGACTTAAATGTAAGAACTAAATCCATAAAAATCCTAGAAGAAAACAGAGGCAATACCATTCAGGACATAGGCATAAGCAAAAATTTCATGACTAAAACACCAAAAGCAATGGCAACAAAAGTCAAAAAAGACAAATGGAATCTAATTAAGCTAAAGAAACTATCTGCACAGCAAAATAAATTATCATCAGAACAAAGAGGCAGCCTACAGAACGGGAGAAAATTTTTGCAATCTACGCATCTGACAAAGGGCTAATATCCAGAATCTACAAAGAACTTAAACAAATTTATAAGAAAAAAACAAATGACCCCATTAAAAAGTGGGCAAAAAATATGAACAGACAGCCCATCCTTCCCAAATCATTTTATGAGACCAACATCATCCTATACCAAAACCCTGCAGAGACTTAACAAAACAAAGAAAACTTCAGACCAATATCCATGATGAACATAGATGCAAAAATCTTCGATAAAATGCTGGCAAACCGAATCCAATAGCACATTAAAAAGCTTATCCATCACAATCAAGTAGGCTTCAATCCAGGGATGCAAGTCTGGTTCAGCATACCGAAGTCTATAAACATAATCCATCAGATAAACAGAACCAAAAAAAAAAAAAATCACATGATTATCTAAATAGATGCAGAGAAGGCCTTTGACAAAATTCAACAGCACTTTATGCTAAAAACTCTCAATAAACTAGGTATTGAAGGAACATATATCAAAACAATCAAAGCTGTTTAAGATAAAGCTACAGCCAATATCATACTGAATGGGCAAAAACTGGAAGCATTCCCTTTGACATCTGGCACTAGACAAGGGTGCCCTCTCTCACCACTCCTATTCAATATAGTATTGGAAGTTCTAGCCAGAGCAATTAGGCAAGAAAAAAAAGGGGGGGGTATTCAATGAGGAAAAGAGGAAGTCAGATTGTCACTATTTGCAGACAACATGATTGTATATTTAGAAGACCCTATCATCTCAGCCCAAAATCTCCTGAAACTGATAAGCAGCTTCGGCAATGTCTCAGGATAAAAAATCAATGTGGAGAAATCACAAGCATTCCTACATCCCAATAACAGACTAACAGAGAGCCAAATCATGAGCAAACTCCCACTCACAATTGCTACAAAGAGAATAAAATACCTAGGAATACAACTAACAAAGGATGTAAAGGACCTCTTCAAGGAGAACTACAAACCACTGCTCAACGAAATAAGAGAGGACACAAACAGATGGAGAAACATTCCAAGCTCATGGTTAGGAAGAATCAATATGGTGAAAATGACCATACTGCCCAAAGTAACTTATAGATTCAACATTATCCCCATCAAGCTACCAATGTCCTTCTTCACAAAACTGGAAAAAACTACCTTAAGCTTCATATGGAACCAAAAGAGAGCCTGCATAGCCAAGACAATCCTAAGGAAAAAGAACAAAGCCAGAGGCATCACGCTACCTGATTGCAAACTAAACTACAAGGCTACAGTCATCAAAACAGCATGATACTGGTACCAAAACGGAGATATAGACCAGTAGAACGGAACAGAGGCCTTGGAAGCAACGTCACAGATACACAACCATCTGATCTTTGACAAACCTCACAAAAACAAGCAACGGGGAAAGGATTTCCTGTTTAATAAATGGTGTTGGGAAAACTGGCTAGCAGTGTGCAGTAAGCAGAAACTGGACCCTTTCCTGACACCTTACACTAAAATTAATTCCAGATGGATTAAAGACTCAAACATAAGACCTAACACCATAAAACCCCTAGAAGAAAACCTTGGCAAAAGCATTCAGGACATAGGCATAGGCAAGGACTTCATGACTAAAACACCAAAGGCATTGGCAACAAAAGCCAAAATAGACAAATGGGACCTAATTAAACCCCAGAGCTTCTGTACAGCAAAAGAAACAATCGTTAGAGTGAACTGGCAACCAACAGAATGGGAAAAAATTTTTGCAATCTACCCATCTGACGAAGGTCTGTATCCAGAATCTACAAAGAACTAAAACAGGTTTACAAGAGAAAAAAATAAAAATAAACATCCAAAAGTGGGCAAAGGATATGACGAGATGCTTTTCAAAAGAAGGCATATATGAGGTCAACAAACATGAAAAAATGCTCATCACTGATTATTAGAGAAATGCAAATCAAAACCACATTGAGATACCACCTCACGCCAGTTTGAATGGCGATCATTAAAAAATCTGTAGACAGATGCTGGAGAGGATGTGGAGAAACAGGAACACTTTTACATTGTTTGTGAGAGTGTAAACTAGTTCAACCATTGTGGAAGACAGCGTGGCACTTCCTCGAGGACCTAGAAATAGAAATTCCATTTGACCCAACAGTCCCATTACTGGGTATATACTCAAAGGATTATAAATCATCCTTTTATAAAGACACATGCACACGTATGTTCAAAGCGGCACTGTTTACAATAGCAAAGACCTGCATCCAACCCAAATGCCCCGTGACGATAGACTGGACAAGGAAAATATGGCACATATACACCATGGAATACTATGCAGCCATAAAAATGGATGAGTTTGTGTCTGGAAACCAACATTCTCAGCAAATTGACACAAGAACAGAAAATCAAACACCGCATGTTCTCACTCATAGGCGGGTGTTGAGCAATGAGAACACATGGACACAAGGAGGGGAGCGTCACACACTGGGGTCTGTTGGGAGGGACAAGGGAGGAACAGAGAGGGGGTGGAGATTGGGGAGGGATAACATGGGGAGAAATGCCAGATGTAGGTGATGGGGGAATGGAGACAGCAAACCACATTGCCATGCGTGTACCTATGCAACAATCCTGTATGACTTGCACATGTACCCCACACCTAAAGTACAATAATAATAATAATAATAAAGGATAGGAACAGGCACTTCTCAAAAGGAGACATTTATGCTGCCAACAAACATATGAATAAAGGCTCACCATCACTGGTCATTAGAGAAATGCAAACAATACCACAAGAAGATACCATCTCACTCCAGTTAGAATGGCAATCACCAAAAAGGAGACAACAGATGCTCCTTTTACACTGCTGGTAAATTAATTCAATGTTTGTGGAATACAGTGTGCTGATTCCTCAAGGATCTGGAACTAGAAATACCATTTGACAGAGCAATTCCATTACTGGGTATATACCCAAAGGATTATAAATCATTTTATTATAACTACACATGCACATGTATGTTTATTGTGGCACTGTTCACAATAACAAAGACTTGGAACCCACCCAAATGACCATCAATAATAGACTGGATAAAGAAAGTGTGGCACATATACACCATGGAATACTAGGCAGCCATATAAAAGTATGAGTTCATGTCCTTTGCAGGGACATGGATGAAGCTGGAAATGAGCATTCTCAGCAAACTAACACAAGAAGAGAAAACCAAACACTGCATGTTTTTACTCATGAGTGGTTTGTGAATAATGAGAACACATGGACACAGGGAGGGGAACATCATACACTGGGGCCTGTTGGAGGGTGGAGGTTTAGGGGAGGGATAGCATTAGGAAAAAAATCTAATGTAGATGATGGGGTGATGAATGCAGCAAACCACCATGACACGTGTATACCTACGTAAGAACCCTGCACGTTCTGCACATGTACCTCAGAACTTAAAGTATAATAAAAAAAAAATTAAACTAGGATTTAGTTAAACTAAAAAACTTCTGGACAGTAAAAAATAATCAACAGAGTGAACAGACAACCTATAGAATGAAAGTAAATTTTTGTAAATTATTTATCTCACAGCATACTAATATCCAGAATGTACAAGAATCTCAAAGTACTCAACAGGCAAAAAGATATCCCCATTAAAAAGTTGGCAAAGGACATGAATAGACATTTTTCAAAAGAAGACATATAAATGGGCAATGAGTGTATGAAAAAATGTTCAACATTCCTGAACATCAGAGAAGTGCAAATGAAAACCAATATGAGATATTATCTCACCCCTATCAGAATGGCCATCATTAAAAAGTATTCAAAATAGTATACAGAATGCAGCAGATGACAAGCATGTGGAGAAAAAGGAGCTCTTATACTCTGTTAGTGGAAATGTAAGTTAGTACAACCCTCTATGGAAAATAGTAGAGAGATTTCTCAAATAATTAAAAAGAGAATTACATTTTGATGCAGCCATCACAGTAGTAGGTATCTAGCCACAGGGAAATAAATAAATATATTTTAAAAATAACTGCACTGGTATATTTCTCATAGCACTATTCATAATAGTAAAGATATGGAATCAAATAAAATGCCTATCAACAGATGAATGGATGAAGAAAATGTTATGTATATACATATGCATATATATATATATACACACACACACACACACACACACACATACACACACACACAATGTAATACTATTTAGCCTTAAATGGAGTAAAATCATGTCTTCTGCAGCAACATGGATGGAACTGATGTCATTATCTTAAGTGAAACCAGCACAGAAAGGTGAATATCCCACATTATCACTTATAAGTAAGTGGTTGCTGAAATGTGTACACATGGATATTAGTGGAATGATAGATGCTGGGGAATTGGAAGGGTGAAAGGGTGAGAGGGCGAGTGAATGAGGAGAATTAGTTAATGGGTACAATGTACATTTTTTAGGTAATGGATAAACTAAAAGCCCTGATTTAACTTTTATGCAATTTACGCATGTAACCAAATTGCACAGGTACGCCATGAATTTGTACCAAAAAATTCTAAATAAAATTTTGAAATATATGCTTTGATTTAGAAATAGATTGTTATTTTTAAAAAATCTTCTGTATTTTTTAAATGTATTCTATATCATCATATAGGTTTGTGTATATGTGCCTGTGTGTGTGTGTGTGTGTGTGTGTGTGTGTGTGTGTGTGTTAGGAGAGAGATATAGCGTAGGGAAATTGAAAATAATTGAAGATAATCAGCTACTTACCAATTGTAGCGTTATTCAATCAGGTACCTGAAACTTTTTCTCAAAGAACGGAAAATCAAAATATTTTACAATATACTCTTAATTATGTAAATATCAAAGGGAATCCCCCTACTCCCCATACACACACATACATATATATACTTGCAAACACATAATAGAATCCCCTGATCTTGTACTATAGCACCCTAAGGCATATAAGATTCTTTTTCTTGCAGTTCACATGGCTTTAGTTGTGCATCATTCTGTGAAGCTATTTCTACCTTATATTGATGATTGTGGAAATATCAGGGGATTCCTCTTCAACAGTAAATAAGCAATACCTACAACAATAACAGTTCAATTTATCAACCTCGTAAATAGCTCTTATATTTATCTTCATATTGGCTACTACTGCCTGAGCACAATCTTCTATTTCTCACCTGAAAACTGTAACATCTTTCTAACAGAGACTAGATTCTATTATATACTTCCTTATCTCCCTTTATAGTACCGCCACAAATATTCTATCTGTTTTAAAACTTGTATCTGTTTAAAAATATGGTTGTTTTTAATAATATATGTGTTTTTCAGATTTAGTAATATATGTGGTTTTCCTGTTAATCTGCAAATTAACTTGATACTATCTGCAAATAATGAAAGATATTTAAACTTTTCAGGACAATACATTCTCATTCACAAATGGAGATTAATAATAGCTATCTCTTAAATTTTTTGTGAAGATTATATATGGCATGGATGTAAAGTAGTGTTCTCATATTGCAGAGAACCTAGTAAACCCTTAATGAATTTAGTTACTGCTTTTGTAAATAATTTAGAAACCTAAGAAAAATAATTAAAGAAGTAAAAGTTATATACCAATATATTCCTGCTTTGTAGCATTTTCACATTTTTAGTTCTGCTTAGTTACTGTAAATGGTGCATTGATTATAGTTAAGATTTAGACGACAAACTGAATTTATATTGTCTTATTTAAAATTACATTTTCTATAGGGTAAATTTTTGGATAAATTTTGACCCAGTCAACCTCCCTGTAATCACACTGTTTAAGTAGTGGCGATTTGAAATTATATGTAGCATCTTATATGCCTCTTTTCTTTCTCCCGTTATTTTCTGGCTATTGTTTCACAATAACAACTGTCCTTAGGTCATCCTTTTTGGATGAACTTCAAGAGAGTTGACATATATGTTATACTGCCATTATTACTCTGGAAACAAGTATATGTTTTATTTCATTCAAGACCCTTTTATTAGTTACCAGTAAATTTTTAGCTTCTGTTATTTGAGTCTTGATTAATTTTCTTTAGGCCTAACTTTTATAGATAGGATGGCTATTATGAAACAAATGCTTTGCCATTAAACATCCTATATTGCTAATAATGTTGCATGCAAAGGAGAGACAAAGCTTTTTTAGCATCTCCATCTGGAGCTGGAGAATTAACACAAAATAAGACAGATTAGCAGGAAAAAAAGGATAGAATTTTTATTTAATATTTTTTACAAGTACTATCTCTTTGTATACATAGGGGGTTGGTTCCGCAATTACCTACTCAAATGAAAATCCAAGAACGCTCAAGCCCTTTTTATAAAACAGTATAGTAGTTGCATGTAGCCTATGCACATTTTCCCCATATACTTTAAATCATCTATATTTTACTTATAATGCCTAATACAATGTAAAGGCTGTGTAAATAGTTGCAATATTATTGCATTTAAAATTCATTTTGTTTTTAAGTGTTGTATTATTATTTTCGTTATATTCTAAAGTATTTTCAATCCACAGTTGAACACAGAAACTGCAGCTATGGAGGGCTGATTGTACAGGAGAAACTTTAGAGGAAAATGAAGACACAGAAAGTAGTTGGATCTAAGTGCTTATATACTAGGTTGAACAAAGAGTAGTAACTGTGGGGAAGTAAAAGACTAAAGGAAGATACAGGCTATTTTAATCAAGTCTGTTTATACACGTTTTAACAAAGTCTGTTTGTACAGATTTTGGCCTTAAGTACTTCTCTCTGGTGATGAGAATATTATTTTCTTTCTGGAGGGCATGTTTCACATGGCAGTTTTGTCTTCTGTTTGGGGAAAGGAAAAGAGGGTCACAATGACCCTCTTGCATCTTCTGTTTTAACAGTGTCTTTAGCTCGAAGTAGTCAATATGCCAAATTGGCATGTTATGGAGTAGAATGCTGTGAACCCCCTTACATGGAATAGAGATGATTTGAATGTTGATGCTCTTTTTGTAAGTTTTTCAGGTGATTCTGTTAAATATTTTGATAGGTAATTAAGACCTTGATCACACTGGGGTCACCATGAGAATCATATCTAAAAACGTTGCTAATTTTGCTTCTTTAATTTTTATCATTTCTAATTGTGACAAAATGATGTGGGTATTAACAATTTGGAATAAGTGAGGTCTAAAAATTATATTAATTCTGTCCTTGCATGTAAATGTTAAATTGTTTGGGTAATGAAATTGAGCCTCAAACTAAACTTTCCTTTTAAGTTTGAAGTTGTTGATCTACTATCTTGTGAAAAACCGATGAAGATATCAAAATTATTCATGCACAAGTAATCTACTTGTGAGCTTTTTGGAAGATTGTTCTAAGTAATTCATACATTACTGTTATTTCTGCTATTTTATCTGTTATTTCTTTATTTTGAAATTACTCTGCAAGTTCTGTTAGTTGTACCTTAAAATTTCTGAGCCTGCTCTATTAGTTAAATTTTCTTTTACATTTGATACATAGCTCTTTCTAAGGGAATTCTACAATTCCATATTCCATGTGACTAATAAGTTGTGTCCATTTTGTTCTTTGACAAAATAGTTTATGTGTGAGATTAAGACTACTTGAAGTTTCTAGAAATGTAATGGTTCCCAGAATTATGGTTTTTGTGAGAAAATTGTTGGTTCTAAAGCTATATGGATAATAGTATAAGAATTCCCTTCAATTTCTTGAAAATAATCATAGAGCCCATTCTTTTTTCAAGCTAATTTGCTCTTGGGATTTTCTTTCTGAAATGAACCTGTTTACTGAAAATTAATTAGAAATGACCCACTTGACTTTGACTAAGAAATTTGCTGAATTTGGCATCTAGAATAGCATTTTGTTTGTCTTAAACAACATTTTACACAAGGCAATATTAGAAATCACACACGCACACACACACACACACAGGATTGACACTCTTTGATAATTTTTATCATCTGCTAACAAATGCTTGTATCCATGACAGAATCCTGCCTGAACATTTTGTTCTTTGTAATATACTCCCTGGAGGGAACACTATGGTGAATGCAGCCTCACATCCTTCACCTACTTTTATTAGAAGGTTATACCATACAGCAAGAACAATCTAATGATTTTGAATTACCAAAATTGTCTTTGCTGGTTCATAGCAGATATAAAATTAATTGTCCAAAACTCCACTTTTGTTTTCAAAGACGCTGCTCTGCTTTCAAATTCCCCTACATCAGTAAATGGAAATTTTATTCCCTCATCTGCAAACTTCGTTACCACTGCCACCTAAATTATCCTTTCTCATCTGAATTGTTTCAGCAACTTTTAAGTTTTCTCCTTTCTTTATGCCTTTCTCACCTATTGTCAACTCTCTCTATTGTAAGCAAAGTGATTAAAATATAAAATAAACTATGGTATTTATCTTTGTCAAATTCATTACAGAACTTCCAAATTCACTCAGGATTTTATTCGCTTTTATGAGCTTTGAGGACTTAAATGTAATGTTCACCATCCCTGTCATCCAGAAACACACAACACCCACACTCACACACATTACTTCTCTTATTTTATATCTTCTAATATTCTACTATTTTCTTTCTGTACACCATGTCCTAGCCTACCTGTCATTGGAGTTATTCTTGAAACATATCAATTATGTTTTTTGTCACAGGTACTTTGGACATCCTAGTCCCTCTGACTAGAATGATATTCACCACATATCTTCATTTTAGATCCACTTATTTCCTTTAGGTTTCTGTTCAAATGTCTATATATCAGAGAGATCTTTAAGTTTCATTGTATGTAAATAGTCATCAACACTCCATCTATTTCCCCTTTCTTTTCCTTGCAACTTCTGTGAGAAAAATGAATAAGAAATCACTGAAAAAATGAACAAATTTAGTTAGTGCAAATTGAAGAAATAACTACAAAATTTCATTGCCTTTTCAAAAAAATAAAAAAATCCTTTCCCAAACATTATACTCAAACTGGAGAGTTATGTGGACAGTAAAATGGAAAGTAAACAGCACTATGCAGTACAGTGACCTGGCTTCCATTTATCTCGTGATGAGTTCCACAGATAAAATTCAGGGGATCAATGAAGTTGCATAGGAAAAATTTATTACATTTTTATTTTCAATATCCGCTCACTAAAACATAACATTTCCTTCAATGATCAACATGGCCAAAAGAGTAGAATAATATAGTGGTACCTGTTACACTGTCACCAATAGAAATCATAATTATTTCCTATCACATTATGATCATTGCAGTATGCTTACCAAGTTATTTCATGTTCCTCACTAGTCAGAAATTATGGTACCTGTGAAACTGCAACTCATACATAATTATAAGAATGTCCATCTGGGTCCTCTACTTTTGCAACAGATGGGTGTTAGGATTGATCTTGCGTTGTTTTCTTTTAATTTGAACCACTCTAATATCAAAAAGGAATTTCTCAAATTCCCTGGCATATGCCTAAGATCTGTTCCTATTACTACTCCTGATCCAGACATAAACCTAATTCAATATTCCCTTCATCATTCTAAATAGGAATTTTAGTAATGTGTGAATTTATTGAGTGTGAAGTCAAGATTGATACACTAGTGCTTGTGAATCATATGTCGTCTTACCCAGAAACAACAAAATAATTTTTCTAGCTCATTCATTTGATCAACACACTTACAATCCCATCTAGAATGGTCCCATTTAGCATAAAGTACAAATACTTCAGCCTCTTACACAGAAAACTTTTTACTCTTCTCTTGGTGTGCAGCCTCACCTTTATCTTTCCTACATAAACCTATCTTGTGGTAGAATAATAATAACAGAAATACCAATTAGCCTTTATTGAGCATTTACGGCATGCATGATATCAAGCTTGGTGCTTTATATGTCATCACATCTACCTCCTACAACATTACCTCCAAACTTCAAGTAAGAAAAATGAAGTTCATGAGGTTACATATATCACTCAACGTCATACAAATAAGAGTTGTAATATCTGGACCTGGCATCTATCACTGGTTGACTTCAGAGCCAAAGATCTTTACCACTGTATATTACAGTAAGACACCATGAGTCACCTGTGCTCTTCTGAACATCCTAACATAACGCTCGCTATATAGTATTGAGTTATAAACCTGCATTGGGAAGTAAAGAGAGTTGCTTATTTATTTAATCCCATCATGACTTTTGGTTTTATATGCTGCAATTGTAACCTCTAAAAATACTAAGAAAATAGTATTTTAATAATTATTATGATAAAACTCATTTTATTAAGATTGTAGCTTTTTAGGAAGTAAAAGAAGAGAGAGAAGCTCTGATTTTCTGTGTGTTTGTGTGTGTGATGGAATCTCACTTTGTTGCCCAGGCCGGAGTGCAGTGGTGATCTCGGCTCACTGCAACCTCAGCCTCCCAGGTTCAGACGATTCTCCTGCCTCAGCCTCCTGAGTACCTGGGACTACAGGTGCATGTCCCTACATCTGGCTAATTTTTTGCATTTTTAGTAGAGACGGGGTTTCACCGTGTTAGCCAGGCTACTCTGGATCTCCTGACCTCGTGATCTGCCTGCCTTGGCCTCCCAAAGGGCTGGGATTACAGGCGTGAGCCACCACACCTGGCCCAGAAGCTCTGATTCTTAAAGTAAAGCTATGCTAAAGGTTTAGGTACATTTTCATTTGCATGTGGTGAAACTTGCATTTTAAATTAGAGCAAAGGTAAAAAATCAAGCTATAGCAACAAAATTGTTTTGCCCCCAAAGATCACCTCTCTCTGAAGGTTTTCCTCCAGCTATTTCTGATTTTAAGGACATGTCTAGCTTTGCTACCGCTGCTTCTCAGGGGAAGTGAGATGCAACATCCTGATAAATTTAACATTTCTTATACTGAGAATGTCTCCCAGGAGACACAACCACTTGAAGCATTGGGTACAGAATCTTCCTAAACATTGTATGAAAGAAATGCTTATAGGAAACCGAAGTGTCAGCATAAGCGACTGCCCTCCCCCCTGAAGCCAGTATTTAACTTCTAGCTCTTCATCTTCTTAAAGTTTCAGAGGATTTTCCTGTGGGTATAGATCAGTTTGTTAATGCTAAATGAGGTATTCATGATAAAACATTTGATAGTTCTTATTTACTTTCTTTTTAAACATAGTAAACCATTTGTTTTTATCTGTGCTATTAACACAACCTGTGAAGTATTTTAAAATGCAAGTACCCCCTGTACCCTAAATCCTCTGAATCAAGAGCCTTTCCAGGTAGGAATTTTTAGAGACTTTCTGTAATAACAATAAAACTGTTTATTAAACTGCTGGCACCACAGTTGTCTTAATTTTGCTATATAATAATTTGAAAGAAAAAAGTCAAAGCAGAATATGGAGATGCTGCTTAGAGTAGGATGCAGAATCTCTCATGACTTCACGATATAGAATTTCTGTTTTGAATCGGTGTGGTTCAAAATGGCAAATCCATATACATAGTCAGAAACATGAAGTGATTACAAACTCAATGTATCTTCATCTTTCAGGGAATAGCTGAGAACAATCAAGCTCAGAGGCAATAAACATGAAGTCAGAATATCAATCTTTCTATGTACAATAAGAAATAAACCTTTCAACTTGGTATTTTGCCATATCAATAACAGAAGATGTATAATGAAAATTCAGTTATAATTAGAATAAGGGTTTATTAATTTTAAATTGTAAATAACATTGCCCAAAAGCCTACATTCTTATACCATCTGCTTAGTACAATCTCTCACTGTGTGCATGCTACATGGGAAGTCGAATGATCACTGGAGCTATTTCAGTATGCTCTGAGAACTAGCAGTGTAAGTCATGGTGTGCTGTTTTATGAAATCTGGCCCAGGCATCCTCACACATCCATCTCCACATTATCCACACATCTGCCACTGTAGCATAAAAGTCTTTGTTCTTCAGCCAAAGCACATTCTCCCCTTTGAATGTCTGCATGGACACACTTGGTATTTCCCTGTGTTGTTCCAATTTCCCTTTCCATGGAAAGAGAACCCTCTCCTCTAATAGAGATTGTTTTATTTATTTTTTTTCAAATGATACATAACATTTGTATATATTTATGGGGTGCATATGATTTTTCATTACATGCATAGAATGTGTAATCATCAAGATAGGTTATTTATCATATGCATCAAGCATTTACCATTCCTATGTGTTGGGAACATTCCAAGTCCTCTTTTCTAGCTATTTTGAAATATACAATACATGGTCATTAACAGTGGTCACCCTACTCTGCTATTGAACATTAGAGCTTATTCCTTCTATCTGGCTGTTTGTTCCCACTAACCAAATTCTCTTTGCTCCCCACTCTCATCCACAAAGCCTCTGATATTCCAGCCTCTGATATCATTTGGCTCTATCTCCATGATATTGACATTTTTAGGTCTCTGATATGAATGAGCATATAAGGTATTTGTTCCTGGTTTATTTTACTTAACATAATAATCTCTAGTTCCATCGATGTTACTACAAATGATATATCCTTTTTTCTGTGCAAATAGCATTCCATTGTATATATGTACTACATTTTCTTTATCCTGAATGAGATTGTATTTAAGTTATATTAATACATCTAGGTTGGGTTATAGTCAAGTTTACCAATTCTGTACATTTCGAGAATTACAGTGGCTTGACATGTTACCACTCTGATACAATATGTGTCTGTGTGTGTGTATCTATATGTGTATACATGTGTATACATATGTGTGTATACATGTGTATACATGTGTATACATATGTGTGTATACATGTATATATATATATACACACACACACATAGTGTATCAGAGTGGTAACATGAGATGGTGACTCGCTCTGTCACTCAAGTTGAAGTGCAGTGGCGGGATGTTGGCTCACTGCAACCTCTGCCTCCTGGGTTCAAGCAATTCTCCTGCCTTAGCCTCTTGAGTAACTGAGACTACAGGCATATGCCACCTTGCCTGGCTCACTTTTTTGTATTTTTAGTAGAGATGGGGTTTCAACATGTTGGTCAGGATGGTCTTGATCTCCTGACTTCGTGATCCACCTGCCTTGGCCTCCCAACAATATGTGCATAATTTTAAACTCTACTTTGTAAATCATATTTCTGTTATTACTGTGTTCTTAAGAGCATTGGTAGGGCAGTAATGTTTCCTTTATTTGTTTGCTGAAACTTTATCTTGGGATTAGGCACATACTTTACTAATGATGCATGTTTCAATAGGACATCTGATAAGGCACTGTAACTGTTTTTATCTTATTCATCTCCAATACGAGTGCCACGAAAACTTACTTTTATTTAGGTGTCCAGAAAGAAAAAGAGGAACAACAATAATAATATATATAGGTAATCCAAAGGAATTATAATACAAACACAGTATTTTTATCTGTTATATGGCACTTAAAGATAATTTGTTTTCTGGAAATATAAAAAAGGAATAGGTCCTCATAGTCAACTGATTTATAAGTCCCACTTCTAAACAAATTAATTCCTTAAGTGACATAGAATTGAGACAATAGTCTATGAATAATCCCAATATTTCAGAGATATCTGTATATTATCTTAAAATATACACAAATAATTAAATTTTAATGTTGAATTAATCAATCAACAATGCACAAATATATATGATATCATCTGAAGGCAACTGAAAGATCT
The DNA here is from genome assembly GCF_009761245.1 of Sapajus apella. Lineage (NCBI taxonomy): Eukaryota > Metazoa > Chordata > Mammalia > Primates > Cebidae > Sapajus > Sapajus apella. The sequence continues at coordinate 35,764,180 of NW_022436949.1, forward strand.
TTTGACATTAAATTTCAAATACACAAATAAATATTGAGAAAGATTGGATCCGTGCCATAACACAGTATATATAGATGTTTCACTCATAATTTAATATGTAATGATGTATAAGTTAGTTTTTACTATTTAACAAATTCCTCCAGTTCTGTTGGCTTAAGATAGCAATCATATTATTTAGCTCAGCTTTCTGATCTTCCTAGCCTCTTTCATTTCATCTAGGATGGCTTCACTCATACGTCTAGTGATTAAAAATTGTCAGATTGGGTGCATGAATCTTTTCCATTTCAACTCTCATCTTTAGCCTACTTGCCAGTGCTGGTATAAATTTTGTTCTAAGATTTCCAAGCTCAGTAGTAGAGGGAAAGCACCAATGAGTATGCAATTTTTCAGTATCTGCTTGTGTTTCATATACTGATGTTCCATTAGTCACAACCAATTCAAGCAGGGAGGCATTGCATAGTACCTCTTGAGGAAATGAGCTGCAAAGCCACAATACAAAGGAAGATATACACAAAGATAGATGAATTTGTAGCCATTATACAATCTACCACAAATTGTATATTTTATTTATCGTAAAAAGTTATCAAGAGCACTTTTATCTAAGGCAGTGATTCCCAAGCCACAGATACAATATAAACAACAGCAACTAGTATCTTGCCTGATTGTCAGTCTTCATCAAATAACTGTATAATTCTTTCATAGGGTTTTAGTGTGTTAACTTGAAAAATAGTTCTATATCCTGATAGAATAATGCTCCTAGAAGATTCAGCATGGGATAAAAGCTATCTAACTGTTGCCCTTGCAGTATTTTTGTTCTTTATATATTTTTCTCAATGACATGTTCATAATGGCAGGATGATACAGACAATTTTGATGTACAATTGCTCCTCATTATCCAATTGCTCTTTAGACACTTTTGAAGTTAGCCTGGAGTAGTTGTAATGTAGGTTCATTCTTGCAAAAACCCGTCTGTCTCATAACTATTTCCCTCTGTAGTTTTCATTGCTTCACTTTCAGCCATCAGAATTGTTAAATATACTGTAGTTACTGACCCTTTTGAAAAGATCTGCATTGCATGGGTGTACATTGATGCCATTCAAAGACACTTAGGAACATAACTACTGCATCCTTTGCAGGAGAAAGAATGGCTATTGTAAATGAAGAGGATATTAGGATGAATAGTTTGTAGCTAGAGAATAAAGGGTTTCAGCAGCATTCCAGTCAAACTTCGAGAACTCATGAGAAAATATGTCATTGTAATGTTTTCAAATGAGGCTTGTTGGTAATGGTTTGCTTTTCTTGATCCATACTTACTTTTTTATAAGCATTTTTATCCTTTATTTTTTCCTTTTTTCTTAGTCTGTTAAACTGCAGCAGAATTTACATCAGATAACTTTATTTCATATCCTAAATATGTAAAAGAATGCCAATAACTTTAGAAAAAAAGGCCTATGGTATCTGGCACTTTTGATTAATCACAGTAGAAGCTATGCTATTCCCTGATGTTTGACTTTTTCAGTACTTTGTGATGTGCTATGTGATATGCAAAATGGAATAAGGTAAAGGATGTTAATTAAAAGAATCTGTAAAGTAAAATATAGTTTATTAAAACAAATTGGGAGAGAAAAGTCGAAAGACATTTTTAAAGCATAGAATACAGTAGTTGTTTTAAACTTGCTTGTTATTTTAAGTTATCCTAGTGGATATTTAAAGTTGTCAGCCCAGCACTACTATTCCAAGAGCTTTCTTATCCCAAGCACTTGGTAACTCTGTAGTGTGAACTTATAATTTATTATTCAAACTAGACAATTTTGAAAGTATTAAAAGTGTAAAACTTCTTAAGAAATAAAGTTCATAATCAACAGATTTTTAGAGTATAATTTATTGAATCAATATAATCGAATTCACCATTTATAGATTTTAATACATGGTACTGATGATTAAATGATAAAATATAGAGAGACTTCAAATATCTCAGTTAAAACTGAATGTGTAATTTGTTTATAAATATGAAGACCTTCATAATTCTACAAGTTTTGACTTCTGACTCAAGTTAGAGCAGAAAGGGTTTTAACCAGTTTTGGGCAGAGAGAGCTACAGCAATTGCACCCTGGTGGCTGAAGATGTAAAATGAAATCATGTCAGTTCTTTTACATAGAGAAAAACATGAAAGGAGGCAAATGAAAATAAAACCATTATAGGGAAGATAAAGTAAGCAAATAATGAACACAGCATAAGAGACATCAACAGATTGAGAAAAGAGCTACTTAATGTTGCTCTTAAAGTTCAAATGAATAACAGCTGTTTGCACAGTTTTGCTTTATAAAAATAATTGTATTTCTTTTTTCAAATGACAATGATCATATACAATGTGATGTTTCACATAGTTACAATAGTTGTAGGTATATTGTAGAAAGAATAAATCAGGGTTTTACTTTTTAAACCTTAATTTGATTCTTGTTTTCTTGTTCTATGATTGTTGGAGATTAGTCATTTACAAATAAAATGATCCAAATAAAAATATGATTGAATTATTTATAACCAAGACAACATATTTTCTTTATTTAAATAATCACATAAGAAGTACTCAAGATAAGAATTGTAATCTCTCATACACTGAAAGGAAAACTAAGACCAAAAGGTGCTAGCTAATCTAACACCACATCATGATTTACTACTAAGTATCAAATATTTAAACCTTTTCTTTGTGTCCTCATGCTCTATGAACTTTTACTTATAATAAATTATTTTTTATAATAATCATATTTCTATGTACTCTAGGGGATACATTATATATTGTGAAAATGTGGGCTTTGTTAGGAAATATTGGGCAATTTCATACCCAGTGCATAATTTAGCCCAAGGATTGAAAACTAGTGTCATTGATTTTTAATTTTCCCAATGGAAGGAAAGTGAATATTAGAACACTTCCAGAGAAATAAAGTTCATAATTAATCAACAGATTTTTAAAGTGTAATTACCTATTGAATCAATGCAATCTAATTCACCTTTTATATGCGTTAAAAAGTAATGAAAGGAAATGATGTTGAGAGAGTATTTATCCTTCTTTTCTTCTTTATTTTTGAGGAGTATTTCTTCTGATCATTTCTTCTGATCATCACTCTGTCACCTATAACAGGAAGGTATTAAATTTGAAATATCAAATACAAAAATATATTATGTCTTGAAACCCAAAAGGAAAAGCTAAAAAAAATCAATATTTGAAACTAGATATAAGTAGCCAGGAAAAAAGTGATGTGAGGATTAAAGCAGGAGGATTAAGGAAAATATATCCCCCACAGGCTATGTGCTTTTTGTCTATTTGTAATAAAAATCCCAAGTTAATATATGGATTAATATACTTAAAGGGGAAAAGACTCAATAAACTTCATAGTCATTCCATAGTTCTCAGTTTTTATGTACAGTTGACCTTTCCTATCTGTGGGTTCCTCATCTGCGGATGCAACAAACCATAGATCAAAAATAATTGAAAAAAACTGTGCCTCTAGTGAATATGTACAGACATATTTGTGTTTGCCATTATTCCCTAAACAATATAGTACAGCAGTTATTCACATAGCATTCACATTTTGTGGTACTATAAGTAATCTAGAGTTGACAAGGCATATGGGAAGAAGGGTGGAGGTTATATGCAAATATCCCATTTTACATAAGGGACTTGAGCATCTATAAATTTTTATTTCTATCCATGAGAGGTCCCAAACCAATCGCCTCTGGATACCACCATGAGGGATGACTATGTATTCTTACAATAGGAAACTATGCAAAATTATATCAGATTTTTGATGAAAAATGAAAATCCTTAAGGTAAATAGAAACATACCTCATGTACTTTAATTTTCAACAATTGCATATAGAAGAATAATAGACCTACAGATTGAATTTATAAAATTTTCAATGGTTAAGAATGTAATGTTTATTTATATAACTAAAATCAATATTAGTTAAACTATTTGAATTTAAACTGTTGACTCAATTTTATAAGCAAGAATTGCAGTTAAAATGGGAAAACAGTCAGGGAAAACAATATATTTTATTTATATGGTTATTCCTAGATTTCACATGAACCAAGAAAAATAAATGATGCTGTAAAAAAATTCATGAATAATCAAGGTTGTAAGTTCTGTGTCAAATTTAAAGTTCCCTGTGATAGTTTATTCATGAAACTTGAGCTCAGTATGTGTTGTGTGTTAATGGTAAGTAATGCCAAATTATTGTAATAAATAAGTCAGTGGTTTTCAATTTTGATTGTGCATTATAATTACTTGGGAAATTTTTGTAATATACCACTTATAGAACCACAGTCAAAGGTGTGTTTCAATTATCTGGCTTGGAACAAAGGTACTGGAATTTTTTAAGGCCTATGAGAGATTCTAATTTTCATCCAGGACTGAAGACCACCAATAAAAAGTTTAGGTTTTCAAAGCAAACAAGTGAGTGCTCATTTTCCAAAATATAATTTTTACTTGCTGTATGGGCCACACTGATATGAATTGTCTGTGTTCTCATCCAAATATCATCTTGAATTATTGTTTTCATAATCCCCCATGTGTCATGGGAAGTACCACATGGAGGTAATTGAATCATTGGGGTGGTTTTCTCCATCCTGTTCTTGTGATAATGAATGAGTCCCATGAGATCTGATGGTTTTATAAGCACCTGGCATTTTCCCTACTTTCACTTCTTTCTGTCATTTTGTGAAGAGGGATGTGTTTGCTTACCCTTCTGCCATAATTGTAAGTTCCCTGAGGCCTCCCCAGCCATGCAGAACTGAGTCAAACCTCTTTTCTTTCTAAATTATTCAGTCTCCTGCAGTCCTTTACAAGCAGCATGAGAACTGATTAGTGCACCTTCTGAAACTTATTCTACATTCATACAATGGAAATATTAATGTATTGATTAAATACAAGAAAAGTTATTTAAACATATTGTGGATGTCACTGTTATTGCCATTATTGTTGACAGTATTATTACAGAAAACCTGGGGGTAGTGGCTAATACCTGTAGTCCCAGTAATTTGGGAGACCAAGGAGGGAATATCACTTGAGGCCAAGAATGCTTCCCCTTCTTAAGCCTTTCCAGAAACGCTTTAAAAGGCAGAACCTCTATCTCCATCTCACATCAATTATAGGCAGTCACCCTATTTGTTTTATTTTTAATGCACATCAACACCTGTTCTCATCTCACTTGCTTGCTTTCTCTCTCCCTCTCTTTGTCTCTCATAATATATAAGCCTGTGCCTCTCTTACTGACTGTTGAACTCTCAATGTCTAGAACATTTCCTGGCATATTGAAGGTGCTAAGTAAATATTTATTGAACACTGACCTAGTAAGGTTATACCTACAGTTTTCATACTTGATCTGAGATAAAAGATGTCTCAATGTTAATATATTGAGATACATATGTACCTATCTATATTTATCTATTTAATTCCTTTGATTAATACTCATTATAGGTATTCATATAGCAGTTAAACAAGTAATTACCATTATTTTGCACAGATTTGAACTTATCAGTATCAAAGAGTCTAAAGAGGAATCACAGATAAATTGCATTCTGATTAAGTGAGCATTGTATCTCCTTAAGATTTGATTTCCAGCCTGGCATGATGGCTCATACCTGTAATCTCAGAGCACTGGGAGGCTGAGACAGGATGTAACGGGAGGCCGGGAGTTTGAGACCAGACTAGGAAACATGGTGGGACCTCAATCTCCACAAAAAATTCCACATCTTTTCTCTACCTTTGTTTTGGATTGGCTGTCTATGATAAGCCACTAGATTATGTTAAGTTTCATTTAGAAACCAAATCACATATTGATTGGGATCTCCAAAGTTTTATAAATGGAAGAGTTCTCAGAGTAGTTCCAAGATCTGCTGAAGAAACTTTCATGATGGAGAAATTTCTTGTCTGGGCGGAGGTTGCAGTGAACTGAGATTGTGCCACTGCACTCCAGCCTGGGGGACAGAGCGAGACTCCGTCCAAAAAAAAAGAAAGAAACAAGTTATTAGAAACAAAAAACATATTTGTTAATATGTGAAGCTTTTATTGAATGACAGTATGAGTAAATAGAACTCTATGGGTTTAATTTCCCTATGAATGATGTCTCCAGGAGGCAGACTACATTCTCCTTGGAAAAACAGCACTGTCTACTCATTTACATTGTCTATTATTAAAGAGGCTATTTTCAACTTGATGGTTCAAATAAGTAGTGCCAATTTTATTCATTTTGAATTCATTTTTTATTCATTTTATTCAAAATGAATAAAATTGGCACTATTTATTAACAACCAAAATAATATGTCCTGAGTTCTGGAGATAAGTTATTGATAACAGCTGGCTGGCTACATCTGATATGGATGTTTATATGTCAAGACCATCTCAGAAGGACTTTACTTACTCAGATTCCTGATCTAGAATCTGCTCCAAAAGATCTATGAAATTGTCTCTTATCTAGGTTGCATAGTTGGCATCATAGAGAGAGGGTAAAAATAACATGAAGGAGATGTGTGCAGTCATTTTATAGCTGTACCCATCTCTTACCCTGATGCATTGTATTTGATTCTATAATTTCAGAATTCCGGACCTCAAGAAACTGTAAAAATCAAGGTCAAAATAAAATCTACATAAATAGACACTAGATATATCTAAGACTGCATCTCTTTATTCTGACTATGAAAAATTTTCTATGCATTTATCTTTATCTGAATACTGGAAATGTTTAAAAATATTTAGGATGAATTTATGGACATCAAAATGAGGAAAATTCAAAAGATAAATTTAGCAGATAATCCCAGCTTTATACAGGCCTATATTTGGTAGTTTTAAATGAAATAAAGAATGTGGAAAGGACTGTAGTAGGGGAGAACAGGACTCTCTGTTGTTCTTCATCAGCATGTTTTTCAAAAGTGGCTCCTTTTAATCCATCTAAAGGAAATGTGTTGAAATGACATGATTTCATTTTAATGGGACATACTAAAGAAAGCAGTGCAAACAAGTTTATGATATGCATAGAGAGGTTAGTCGTTAGAGAGTAGTACCTTTACATGATCCTTTTTACACCAACTAAAAGCACAAGCTTCAAACTCTACTCAGTTATGCTCCACACATTGCTGCTTGAAACTGTGGCTTCCCATGGAATAAATTAATTCATATCAAATCCATAAAGCTGTATTAAGATTAGATGTTTGTTGAATATGTGAATGTAGTTCTGGAAGTTTGACTTCGTACTTAGCAATTTCCAATGCTCTAATAGATTTACTAAACCCACAGTGCCCACAACTCTGCTCAGAGGGAAGTTGGTTCTGTGTGGTGAATTGCACAGTCACTGAACTTTGTAAGAACTGTAACAACTATCACTAGCCTAGCATAAGCTATATTTCAGTCTTCACACCATAAGACATGGTAATAGGAGCCCAACATAAAATGTAAAAATGGGCTGGTAGGACTCAAGGTAGGTCTTTCATGAGTTTTATCCTTACATATATTAATAGCTGACTTATTAAGTGACAATCCTGATTATAGAGTTGGTCACAGCAATTCATGGTGATACACTATTTTCATAGACCCTAACTCCATTTATATTCTCACATTTGTGATACCTTATCACTTTCTTTTCTTTGGAGAATGATGGGAGGTTAATGTCCTGGACCCTGTTGCTGATATTCCTATGAGACCACAAAGAAAGGGGAGAAATTATCATAGCTGCAAAACTAGTACTGAACCTAGTACTTATTAACACTTTTTTCCTAGGCCACAGAAAATGGCCTAAATAAGATCTTTAATAACTGGAATATCAGTGATTGTTGAACATTAAAATGAGAATAATCAACTCAGAAAATGAGCTGTATTCCAAAACACGTAAAAATTGATTTATAACAGATTCCCTTCCCTCATCCTCTCTCCAAATATCTATAAATAATCCTCTGAAAATAATTGAATCTAGGTATTATTAAGTAGATACCTTAACTAGTCCCGTTATCCCACCAGATAACAAAGGTATGGCAATAGATTCGTAACAGAGTGGGACAGGAACATGATGCTCTTCAACATGGGTTTGTGTCATCAGTGCACTTCTGACAAACTACAATGGACTATTCTAAGTGTGCGGTTTCAAGCAGGTCAGCATGAGGTTACATATCTATATCTAGGATATCACAAGAGATCCTGTGTCTAGGATATCTGTATCTAGGATATCACAAGAGATAACAAGTCCCTTCAATATTATGAGTGTAAATGTAAATTTTCACATAATATTTTCTCAAACTACAATGTGCCTTGTTCCAAAAAATAGCATTTTAATTTCTCTATTTTTGGTGTGATTACTGAAAATTTTAGTGACATGGGTATCACATCATCTACTGTGACTAAATCATCAATGTAGAGCCACATTAGTCTCAAACAGAGCTGAAAAAGGTGTTCACCAAAAATTTTAACTCATCTACTTTCTAAAAGATAAGAGAATAATAAAACAGAATGGATGGCTTAAAAATGTAATCTCTATCTTGAGCAAATGAAAATTTTAGAGGGTGTAGTAGATTTTTATTCCACAAAATCATTTCTTAAGGTCAGCAAACTTCATGGATTTGTTTCACTCACTACATGCCTTTATAGATAAAATAAGAGGAGGATTATAAGAGCCCCTCGATATCTTACCTTAGATTATATCTGAAGTAACTTTAGAAAAACCTGTATTTGTCTGCCAAAATGGAAATGACTTCAAGGATGGTGCTCTCATTCCAAAGAATGAAACAAATGAACTCTTGACTGGATGAACATTTTGTAATTGGATAAAATAATCGTGGAGAAAGTTTGAAAGAAACAAAAGTAGTAGCAGCTTTGCATTAGGAAGAGTATCTCTGTGTATAATGGTGCCCTTAGGACTCCACTGGGAGTCAACATATTTCTGGATTCCTGACTTTCACTATATTCAGACATCCCCATAAAATTAATTTGTCATCCTCATGTGCATTGGTAAAGGAAAAAGAATTAATCAATTGCACTGAAACGAAAATAAACTTGGGAAGTTGTATAAAAGGCCATGGAAATGCTAAAATTATGATATAAATATGAAGGTGGAAAGCAGAGTGTGATTTTTATAACCATTTCAAACCAAAAATTGAACAAAAGTTATCTACAAAAGTTACACTTGAAGAGGCCATTTTATCCTTCCTGGAAACTGGAAATGAAGTTTAGACCTGGCCAGAATGTTTCCTGGGACTATTGCCAGAAACATGACCTTAATGAAGTTCAAAACATTTTCCATACATTAATATGAAATAGGGATACTTCCAAGTGGGATTTTCTATCAATTACATGTCTACACTTGCATTGAAGTTGGCCAAAATTCATTCGAATATACCAAAAATTAAATAGGACATGGGATGCCTTGGGACTTCAATCTATTGCTCATTCTTCCTAGACCAAAGTCATTAAAGCATTAAACCAAAATCAAATAGACTACATAAAGTAGGTTATTTTATTGCAAATTAGTTATTATGTGCAGTGGAAGAAAAATGTGAAGTTTCACTGTAAATATTATTGAATAACGCTCAAACTCTAACCCAATGAAACAAGCTCATCTTGTAGGTCTATTGCATAAACTAAAAAACAAACAAACAAACAAAACACAGTGCAAGTGGTGTTACTGGAGCCAGATAGGAGTTGTTCACTCCTGCATAACAGAGCTCATCTTTTGCAATCTAATCCACGCACTCATTTTGATACCATCTGGCCCACTTACTTTTTTTGAATAACAAAGGCCACTAGGAAAATTTTTTTAAGGCCTATTTCTTACCTCCAGGAAGAGGAAGAGAAAAGCACTGCACCTGTTGGAAGCAGATGCAATGTGAATCTTGAGTGAAAACAATTTTGCTGTAAATTGTCTTTTAAGATTGGTATATTAATAGCCTCTAACAAAATGTTCCAGTTATGTTGAGCTCTCATTCCTGGAAGAAAAATAACTTACTATAAAACACACAAAATAAATGCAAAAGAAGAACATAAGATCTGAACATTATGTTAGAAGAAATAGGTATATGGTGCCCTAGGGCCTACAAGGCACAAACAGGAAGAAGCCTACCCACAGAGGTATTTCATGGCTGACTTCAAATACTAGTGTCTGCATAGAATCTAAATGCTGAGAAATTTAAAATACTTTTGATGATTAGTTCTGGAAAAGTAGATAGGGATATCTTTTCTTCTAATTAAATGCTATTAAATGCTAGGTATAATAGATGAATGATTTAATGCACAGCTGAACTCACAGAAACTAAGGGAAATCTACAGTGAGACATAAAATGTTATAAACATGTAAATTAATGCTGGAATTGGGCTGAGAGTGAAATCACTAGATCTGGTAATGCTGAGGACCTAGGGTATTTATGATTATGAGATCAGAGATAAGGCCTTGGGAATTTGAGTCTTAAAGTTAGAACTTAGACTTTCTTCAAGGACTACAAGTGGGAGAAATAAATAATTTCTGGCTACTAACATGGCAATACGAAAAACAAGCTTATTTTTGCTTAGGCTTTGTGGAAAGAATAAATATATCCCCTGAGGTATCAATATCCTGAGTCTGCATTTTGCATTCCTTTATAGTTTGAAATTGGATGTGCTGCCGGGTGTACAGTGTAAAAGTTAACATAAAAACCCTGGAATGTCTGGAAGAAGAAAATACAGAATGCTATTGAAAGACAATCTCACAACCAAGCAACATGGGCTGAGTATAGACGTAAGAATAGCCCTACTGAAGATGAGCTCAGAATAAAAAAACTTAAAATTCATAAGAAATAATTAACCATGTGTGAGGTAAGGGTTAATTGAACGAGATGAACCAAACTTTATATAGTTTAGATAATAGAAAAGTTTAATTAAAAATGAAAATAAAAATAACAATTTTATAATAAAATATATAAATATAAAATCAAAAGGAAAAATTAAGTTTATATAAGAGAAACTCATCAAGTTTGAAAATAATAAACAAATCAAACTTATGGATGTATGTAATCATTAAATTGAAAATTTAATAAACCAAAAATTCATGAAATAAAGTGAAATAAATCAAAATATGAAAGTAATATAAATTAACATTAAAATATAAAGCTGAAAAATGCAAAGTTGAAAAATATGAATACAAGATTAGGACATTCAAAAGAGGAGGCCTAGATAATTTCAGAAGTAATAAAGAGAAAAGTCACTATGCAAAATTATGACTGAGAAATATAAAAAATAATTCTTCACGAAGTCCAAAATGACACCAGAAAATAATAAATTCAAAAAAAAATCAGATCTAGTCAGAACAGAGTGAAATTGCATTGCTCCCATCCCCCCCAAAAAAGACACCTAGTTAAAAAAAAATTAGTATTATACAAAGGGAAAGATGCATCATATACATAGAAACAACAGTTTTTTTCCAACAGCAACAAAGAAAGCCAGTATATTTTGACTTTCAAGTGCAGTACAAAAATAACTTCTGATGAATAATGGCATACCTCGTACTATCAATTCAAAACTAAGGAATAAAGCTGAAAATACTAAGGCATTTTACATTTGTGGAGTTATGAAAACTAATATACCCTTCATTAAGAAGACAAATTGAAGCAAATAGAATATAGTAGAGCCATAATTTATTTTTAAACAAATTTAAAATACTCTGGTAATTTAAACAATATTGAATATAAACCTCATAAACAAAACATTAAACTTAAAGTCAAATGGAATTCAAAATACTTAATAACAACCTGTGAGATAAACAAAGATGATCATAAATGCAATACATTTAAAAATTTTGATAAAATTGGCAATTCTCGCTGAAAATAGTAACATTAAAAACTGTTATCATTACAATTATTACTACATAGTAATTACAAAATGAAATCAGTGTCTTTAAGTAATAATCATAGAAGCAATTCTAACAAAAGTATAGGAGGAATAAATAGTACTTAAGATCAGACAAAATTCAAAAAGTTACACCTAACAATAGGCATGCGATCACATTTTAAAGACAATATCACAGCATAAAAATCCAACATTTTATTAAAAAACAAATCAAGCACATATGGAACTTGTTTCGAGAGTAGTAGCATGGTTTAACATTAAATTTGCTAATGATATACTTATTGTATTAACCATATTAAAGGGAAAAAAGACTGAACATAACAAATATTTGTTGAGATCTTCCTCCTGTGAGCTGTTCTCAGTCGTTAGCAAAGACCATTGATAAAAACAAAATTTACATTCTTGGTTCTTTCATTCTATTGGAGGAGACAGCTTATAAGCTGAGCAAATGAATAAATGAAACGTTATGTTAACAAGAGAAAATGTAAAAACAAAGTTAAACATGAAATATATGCTTGTGAAAATTGGTAGGAATTAAGCCAACGACACAAATAAAAAGTCATAGTGGAGCACACTAAAAAAAACTGCTGAATAAATATAGAAAATTGAAACATATAAAAAGTTTGCCAGCATCTTAAATCATAAATTGAAATATAGTAATGATGCAAATTATCTCTAAATTGATCTAAAACATCCTGAGAGAATGTTTCTTGAAATTTGTTATTTGTAAAATTTATGTTTAAGCTGGGCATGGTGGCTCACACCTGTAATCCCAGCACTTTGGGAGGCCGAGACAGGCTGACCACCTGAGGTTAGCAGTTCAAGAACAGCTTGGCCAACATGGCAAAAACCCATCTCTACTAAAAATACAAAAATTAACCGGACATGGTGGCGGGCTCCTGTCGTCCCAGCTACTCGGGAGGCTGAGGAAGCGAATCGCTTGAACCCAAGAGGTGGAGGTTGAAGTGGGCCGAGATCTCACCATGGCACTCCAGCCTGGGCAACAGGAGCAGAACTCAGTCTCAAAAAATATATGTATATATATTTAAATGTCAATTGCTAAAAATAATAAAGGGCATTTTAAAGGAGAAAAAATATGGAGATTGAAAAGAACTTACTTTTCTTATCAGCATTTTTGTAAAACTCATATAATTACCACAGTGTGGTACTAGCACAAGGACAAACAAACGAATGAAAGTTACAAAATCAAAGCCTATAAATGTCTCTTCCATAAAAGAAAACTTTACATATGACACAAATGTTTTATACATCTATGAGCATATTAAGAAATGTTCCATAAATGTGGGTGTGGCATGGTTTATATATAGTAGAGACATAGTTCCCGCACTAACAGAGCTTATAATCTGCTGAGGTAAAAGTATGTTTAATTTTTTGATAAATAGCTACACTGCATCTAAAGTGTCTGTGACAGTTTACATTCCCACTAGCAGTATATGAGAGTTTCAATTTCTCCATATTTTTACCAAAACTGGCTCTGGTCAGTCTTTTAAATATAACCATTCTAACAGGTGTGTCATGGTATCACATTATGGTTCTAATTTGTATTCCTTTAATGATGAATTAATTATGTTTCTATAATGTTTCATATCTTTTCATTGGCTGATTTGTCATCCATATACCCTCTTTTGTGAGGTAACTGTAAAAATTGTATCTTCCTTTTAACATTGGCATTTTAAAAAATTTATTATTGGATATTGGCAAGATGGAGACATAGGAGACTCTATACTCTCCCCCAATGGCCATGCAAAATTATTTTCACAGCTTTTCTCTGGCTCAGTACATAGCAAGAAATCAATAAATTCCTGTTGCCAGTTTCTCGCTAAGGAAAGATTGTATTGGTCCACATATTTAGCACCCAAAGCTTTATGATTGGTACTTGAGACACTAGTTTTAACTTACTCTCCTTGAGCAAGTTATGGAACTTGGCATATTCTTGTATTCTGTGGACCACTGAGAACAAAGACTGCAACTTGGATGAACACAAAGCTTTGTGAGGTGCCCAGACTCTTTGGCCGGCCTCATTGGTGAAGGTTATCTCCTGTACAAAAGCAGTATGTGAAGACTAGGGGAAGTGGCTGTTTTGTGTAATGCACAGAAACCAACATGGAAAATAAAGTAAAATCAAGAAACAAGGAAATATGTTAGAAATAAAAGAATAATATGAATCTCCAGAAATTAATAAAATGCAGACATGCGACTTATCCAACTGATAATTCAAAATAACATTCATAAAAATGCTTGCTCAGATTAGAAGAACTTTCATTAAAAAAAAGAGAATTTCAATGAAGAAACAGAAAATAAATACTTAAAAGTACCATACAGAAATCAAAGAGCTGAAGAATACAATAGCAAAACAGAAATGTTCAATAGAGGGATTGAGCAGCAGATTAGATCAAGAGAAAGTATCAAACCTGAGGACAGATCACTGAAAATCATTCACTCAGGGGAGCAAAATGAAGCATTCATCTGACATTGGTATAAATTATTTCTTATGTATTTTTAAATTAAGGATTTTAAAATATTTTATATATTTAATAATTATTAAATAATCTAACAATTGGTACAATTCATCAATAAAGCCATTTTACACTGGGATATTCCTTATGCAAATATTTTATTAAAAAGTAAAATTATGTTTTAAACCAGAATTTAATAATTCTGAGATCATTCATTGTATCTATTTCTCTTTTTAAGACCACACTATTGAAATATAATTTACTTACCTTCAAATAAACCAATTTTAAGCTTACAATTCAGTGTTTTTAGTATATTTACAGAGTTGTGTAACTATCATCACAATTTAATTTTAGAACATTCCATCACCTCAAAGAAAAACCTCCTACTCAATGGTAGTTAATCTTATTTGTCCTCACTAACCAAAGCTTTAACTGCTTCCAGTCGAATTCTGTCTTTATAGGTTTGCCTTTTCTAGACATTTCACAAAATTTGATTCATCTAAAACATGGTATTTTGTATATGATTTTTCTCATTTACCATAATGTTTTGGGGGTTTGTAATGTTGTAGCATGAATTAGTACTTTGCTATTTTTTTATTGTTGAATAACATTTCATTGTATGCATATATCATTTTTTCTTTATTCATTAAATAAATAGTTGATTGACATTTGGGTTGTTTTTCCTTTTTGACTCTTAAGGTCAATGCTGCTATTAATATTAATGTGGAAGTTTTTGTATTGGTATATACTTTTATTTATCTTGAGCATACATCAAGGAGTAGAATTGCTAGGTCATATGAAAACTCTATACTTAACATTTTTCAAAACTGGCAAACTGATTTTCCAGAGTGACAGCATTATTTTACAGCATGTGAGTGTTACGATTTTTCCACATCCTCACCAAGTCTGGTTATTGTGTGTTATTTCGATGAGGGATTATGGTCAGTGTGAAGTGGAATTTCATTATGGTTTTGGTTTGCATTTACTTAATGCCTAATGGCATTGAACATTTATCCATGTGCTAACTGGCTATCTATGTGTCTTCCTTAGAGAGAAATCAATTTAAATCCTTTGCTCATTGAAAAAATTGGGTTATTGATCTTCTTAATTGTCATTTGTAAGAGTTCTTATGCATTCTGTATTCATGTCTCTTATCAGGTATATGATATGCAGATATTTTCTCCCAGTGTCTATGCTGTCTTTTCACTATCTTAATCTTGTCTTTTTCAATATTTCTTCTTGAGTGAGATTTTGTTATTTTTGTCTCTCAAGGAAGCATTCATCTAAGTTGTCAAATTGTTGAGAATGCCCTTCATAATGATTCCTTATTATCTCTTTAATATCTGTAGATTATCTATGGCTGTATCCTTTCTCATTCCTGATAATGACACATTGTGTATTCCCTGGTTTTGTTTTTTATAATCAGTTTATCAATTTTATCAGGATCCTTAAAGATCTGGGTTTTGGATTTATTCATTTTTTCTATTGTTTTCATTATTGAATTTATTGATTTCTTCTTATATCTTTATTATTTGATGTCTTCTTATTTGTATGTATTTTGCTCTTCTTTTTCTAGTTTTTTAAATTCTAATCTGTGGTCATGGATTTGGTAGTTTTCCTTAGGTGTTTCTTGCTATTGTTAATACATGTAATTAGAGCTATACATTTCCAATTACATAATATGTTAGCAATAGCTCACATATTCTGATATGCTACCTTTTAATTTAGTTTCAAATACTTTATAATTTCAGTTTGATTTCTTTTAGACATTGGTTATTGATTAGTAAGTTGTCTAGCTGCTAGATATTTGAGGATTTTCTAGAGGTTTTTCGTTTGTTGTTTTCTAATTTAATTTTATAATGGTCAAAGAACAGAATTTATATGTGAATTTGATCTATGGGCATAAACTTGAAAATAGTGTAATTTTGGGGGTGGTAGAGTATTATACATACTCTGCTGTTAGTTTTTTTTGTTTTTTGTTTTTTTTTTTTTTTGCTGTACAGAAGATCTTTAGTTTAATTATGTCTCACTTGTCAATTGTTGTTTGTGTTACAATTGTTTTAGGGGTTGTCACAAATTTTTTTCTCAAGGCTGATGTCCATAATGGTGTTTTCTAAGTTTTCTAGTAGGATTTTAATAGTTCAGTGTTTTACTTTTAAATCTTTAATCCATCTTGAATTAATTTTTATATATGGTTAAAGGTAGGAGTACTGTTTTGTTCTTCTGCTTATAGCTAGCCAGCTATCCAAGCACTCTTTATTGAATATAAGGTCCTTTCCCCATGGCTTACTTTTGTCAGCTTTGTTGAAGGTATGTGCTATATTTCTCAGTTTTGTAAACTATTCCATTGGCCTATGTGTCTGTTTTTGTGACCGTACCGTACTTTTGGGATACTGTAGCCTTGTGGCATAGTTTGAAGTTAGATGCAGATTCAATGCTGTACCTATCGAAGTATCAATGTCATTTTTCACAGACAGAGGTAGAAAAAAATATTCTAAATTTCATATGAAACAAAAATGGAGCTGAAATTGCTAAAGCAAACCTAAGCACGACAAACAATGCCCATGTAAAAAATAGGACTATTTTTGCTTATTATTATTTTGTGTTTCTTATATATTTAGATATTAGCCTCTTAGCTGATGTATGATTTGCAAATATTTCAACCCCCATTCTGTGAGTTGTCTCCTCATTCTACTGACTCCTTCATTACTCAAAAGTATCTTAGTCTAATACAGTCATCTATTTTTTGTAACTTGCTTTGCCTGTGCTTTTGTGGTTATATACAATAAATCTCTGACCAGACAAATGTCATGGGGTTTTCTCCTGTATTTTTTTTATTAGGTTTATAGTTTTATGTCTTACATTTAAGTCCTCAATTAATTTTAAGTTAATTATCCTATGAAGACTGAGATAAGAGTCCATTTTCATTCTTGTGCAGTTTTTCCAACAAGGTGGTATGTCTTTTAATGTCTCTTTACTTTGAATTTATTTAAGATCTATCTCATAGGAAACATGTAATTAATTCTTACTTCTTTCTTCTTTCTGAAAATCTCCCTGCTTAGTGTGTTTTTATCATTTGCAGTTAATATAATCACTAATATAACTGGTTTTTAATCTATCTCCTTAATATTTTCTATTTTATGCTTGCATCTTTTCTTTTGCTAACCTTAGTATAATCCTTTGCTTTGTTTGTATATACTTTAGGGTTTATTGTGTACATATTTAACATATGATCTATTTTTAAGTGATGTTGAATTTGCACTTCAGATGTAGTATACCTCTATTTCTCCCCTCCCAATTTTAAAGCTATTGACATACACTTTACTTATATGTAAGTTGCAAACATTAAAATGCATTGTTATTATTTGTCAAACAATAATATTTTACAGCTATTGAAATAATAATAGCAACATTCTTATTAGTCATGTAGTTTTCAAACCAGATGCTGTTGATATTTTTGTGAGTAGTTCTAGTTTTTCATCTATGTTTCTAGGTTTCTGGTAATTTTTCCTTGTTGCCTAATGCCCGATTTTTTTTTAATCTCATTCATTTTGTCCATGCTTTTACTAGGTTCAGATGGGAGATTAATATAGACTCCATTTCTAAATTTTGGTCGGAAGAGTAATTTTTTTATATCAATCCCTGTGAGTTAGGTACTCATGGTCTTCATTTTATCTTAAATCAATATGGAATAATAACAATTTTGCTTAGAAGATATATTGATTTTATTGTTCAATAAAATTTTGTATAGATAATACAGATACACATATATGGCTAATATAAAAGTTGGAGGAAATTCAGCCCTTAATTTATACTACTATGACTTTAAACATAGGTTGATTAAGTTGAATCAATAGTGACAAATCAGCTTCAACTGAAATCAAATAATCGTTAACAATCTCTTTACTTGTCAACAGAAGAAGGGAATGAGGTTGAGAGTAAAGTAACATTTTCATTCCTATCCTTATGTGCTCTTCTCTTGGTTGACAGATAATTAGGAACATTCAGTTATTTGTTTTGTTTTGTTTCCCTTCATTGAGCAAAGGAGGCGATGATGTGCCCCCTGTTATAACTCAGAGAAACCACGTAAACTGATATTATTTTATGGGTTCTTGCATTTAACAGCTTAAAGTAATTTTTTAATGATCTGCCTAAAATGCTAGCACTTATTCATCTAATTTTTGCTTATAGTGCTACTTATATACCCTGTAGCCTGTTTCCCTGAAAGTATACTACATGCATATTAAGTTTCTGTAATAAATTTAATTAATTGCATCATTATGAATTTGCCCTATATTTTTGAAGAATGAATCTGTCATTGTCCAGTACTGTAACTTGTGCTTATTGTTTTTCCTTCAGTTTTAATGAATAAGGATTTTGTCAGTGCAATCTCCTCTGTCAATGACCCTGAAAATATTTTATCCATTATTTTCTGGTATCTCATTCTATCTGTTATCTAATTTGTTTTGTACATATTTCTGACTATCCCTTTTGAATTTTTATTGTTTCTGTTTTCTGTTATTCTTTATACACATCTATATAACAGATCAAAATTTCTCCTATTTTGTAGAAATCCTACATGACTACTCATTTACCTCTACCACAGTATTTGTCACTTTTATTTTTTTATTTTTTTTATTTTTCACTTGTCTTTAAATTGTGGATTCATGAAATTCATCTTCTCTTGATACCATTATTTACTTACTCCCAATTAGCTCCTCAGCCATGTGTAATCTAAATTCTGTCTTTTTTTACTTTGGTGAAATTTCTTAGTGAAAGTCACCATCTTTCATGTGGCCAACTTCAATAAACTTATTTAATTATTTTCTTGTTATACATCTCTGCCCTATTGAGCAGAGTTTTGTGTTCAGTTTTGTATAGTCAGTCGTTGACATTGCATTTTAAACTAGAAATCCTGGCCTACTCTTTCAAAGGATATTAATGCCTAGAATGTCAACCAAATATCATATTCAAATAAATTTGATACAAACTGTTAGGTAAGCATAGGCAACTTAAAATATATTAAATACCAATATGAACAGAGATATAGTATTCAAAGATTCAAACAATTATAAAAGAATATTTGAAAGATATATGATTTTGATCAAAACATTGAGTCATGCTGCCTTACTTCCTTGACTTCTATGACACTAATCTTTCTTCAATTTTGGAAAAAATTATATTATTTTATGTATCTATATAAATCTATTCTCTAGTGATAACTCTTACATATTTCTTCTGCTTATCACACTTTTTTCTTTTATATAAATGTTACATATTTTCATCATTTGAAAATGCACATTACACTACCCTTGATGTTGAGCCTTGATAATCCAAATTCAAATGTAAATTTGCCTGTCAGATAAATGTATTTGCATGCCTACAGCCCCTGATGCTACTCTATTAATTTTATAATTTTACTATGAATATAATTCTTATTTTTTTGATTATCAGATAATACATCTTCCTTAGTAATCATTCCTTAGCACAAATTGCATTGGAAACATCTTCCACATGTCTTCACCTGCAACCAAATTTCCCACTCTGCACTCACCCTGTAAGCCTTTGCTGGTCCCCTTACAACTCTAAGCCCATAGACTTTTCAGAGATGCAGTCTTCTACATCCATGTTTTTACTCAAATACTCAAGTAAAATCTATTTATTCACTTAAATTTTATTTCCCTTAAGATGAAAAAGTGGTCACATTTTCTTGTTTCTAAATGCCATTACAAATTGTTCCATCTTGGCCTTGGAACTGTTATGCATGGCAAAAGGTAAAGCAGGAGCAGACATATCACATGGTGAGATAAGGAGCAAGCAGAGAAAGAGGGGAAGTGCCATACGCTTTTTAAATAACTAGATCTTGCTGAAATACCAGAGCAAAAACTTACCTATCACCAAGGGAATGACACTAAGCCATTCATGAGGGATCTGAATCCGTGATCTAATATCTCCCACTAGGCCCTGCTTTCAACATTGGAGATCACATTTTGACATAAGATTCAGAGGAGACACATATTTAAACCATGTTAGAACATTCTTTGGGTATCACACTCCTCTCTAAACTACCTTCATCACATAGCATTACCATCATGTAGATATAAGAATGTCTTCCATAAACATACGAAGGTGGCTGCCAATTACTAACTAAATCTTTGACATGTTCATTTTAAGATATAAACTCACAAAGTATGTCTCACATTTTTGTCTGAAGACTACCTCTATGATCTTGAACATAAGGAAATTCATTATATTTTCAAAATGAGAAAACAGAATTTCCATGTTTAGCAAAGCAAATTTTCAAAAATCCAGTATATTAAAACTAATAACAGGTATTAAGTTAGATGTAGGATTGCACAAGTCTTAGATTAGAAGTCCATAACCACAAAGCACTATCTTAGTAGCCTGCATGTGAAATGTCACTTGCAGAATACCATAGATTGTTTTATTCAGCAAGAATAAATTGAATTGATTTGAAAATATAGAGTAATACATGTGTGGTTTTGAGGGAATTTTCCACAGTATTTGTGTGAGCAAAAAAACATTATTATTCTTCAGCCAAATCATGGAAAACAGGAAGGATTTTAACAATGAAAATGTAGATGACACATTATTGCAAGTGGAGGCAAATGCATGAGGAGAGGAAAGCATAAGCCATGTTTATTTTCACAAAGGTTATAAATAGTGAGTAGATACCATCAATGAAAAGTGGTTTAGATCACATTTTGAAATACGCTGAAGAGGTTTTCTTTTTTTTTTTTTTTTGACTTAATTGAATCAAGGGATTTTGATCACAGATGTGTTTTAGGGAGATCAATCTGCCAGTGAAACTTTAAAGGATGAATTGGAGCAGAAAAAACAACTGGTGTTGGCAAGCTAATTGTCAAGGCTTTATAAGAGTCAGAGTGAGAGGTACAGAAAAGCTGCTTTAGGGTAATGACAATGGGAAAAAAAAAAGGAAAGGCATACAGAAAAATTATTTAACAACTGTGTGTAATAGAAGTTAGAACAGAGAAGCTATGGTTTATTTTTAATCATAAAATAGAAACTGATTAAACCAAGCTTTTCATTTTTAGATCACATGTATGACATTCATTTTGATAAGTTGTTATTTAGATGCCAGTGTGCTCATTTATGTAAAAATATTCTTATATTGAAAATATAGTTTGACAGCTACCAGATCAAAATGCAGGATGGTAATGAACAACTCATGAACAAGACAGAATCTGGTAAAAGCAAAAGCCAGGCTGCCCAGGTCACAAACACTTCATAACATGTACTCCATTTCCTGAAATTTATCCGTTTTTCTCTCTTGTCAACTTTGGTCTTTATTTCCATTTTTTCATCCTGTAGTCTGCTCCTGAACAGCTACAATGATTGAGTGTTTTTGAACATTAGCACTTTTCCTTGGTAATGGATTTAAATACAGCTTTGAATTTAATTAGTGTCTATCCTCTTTGGGCAACAAATTTATCTAAATGTACCTGGAGATTCCAGCAACAGGACCATACTTCGGCCAGGATGTCTAATTCTGCTCACCTCTTTTCCCTATGACTATAGGGAAAACAGAGAGTGGGGGACCAGCCAGGAGATAAAGAGAGTAGCCAGGGCTAAAATATGAATATATTGAAATTTCTTCCACAGAAGGAATAATTGACATTTTGAGTTAGACACCACCATTTTTTGTTTAATTGTGTCTCCTGAAAATAAAAATTCAAACTTCTAATCCTATCACCTGGAAATGTGATCTTATTTGGAAATAGGGTCTTTGAAGAGATAATTAAGTTAAGATAGGCTCATATTTGTTTAGGGTGGGTCCTAATCTGATGATTGCTATCTTTGTAAAAAGAGGGAAATTTGTGCTCCATTTGGCAGCACATATAGTAGGAAAAGACAGGGAAATTTAGACACAGGCACACAGGTGAGGGTAGGCAAAGATGGAGGCAGAAATTAGAATGATGTATCCATAAGAGAAGGAATTACATAGTTTGTTGGCAATCACCAAAAGCAAGAAAGAGACCAGGAAAGATTCTTCCTCTTGTGCCTTAAAGGAGAGCACAGCCCTGTCGACAACTTGATTTTAGACTTCTAGACTCTCAAACTGAGAGAATAAATGTATTAATTCACTAGTTTGTACTATTTTGTTACAGCATCCCTTAAAAACTAATACAGCTATAGTAGCATTTGTAATATTTCAAAACTTTCCACATGTTTGGGATACATTTTCCTGAAGTATTTTGTAAGATCATTGTAAGGAGATGTGCAGTGCTTTTGACATCCTCCTTCTCATTATATCTCATTTAATGGAATATGCGTTTTCATTTATTAATTTATTTTAACTTCTAGCCATATACACTGCTTTCAAAATTGGGTTTTGTAATTTTAATATCTTAGGGAATTTTCACCAGGGTCAAGAGATTATATGCATGATCTAAGTAGCACATTTATGACTGCTATCATAATCATGTATTGTGAATGAAATAAAGTGGCCTTGAAATATCTATCTCTCCTCCCTAGACTTTGCAATGTAATGTAGAAGGATAACACAGTGTTCAATTTCTGAAAAAAAAGAGACAGATTGATGTTAGTTATAGATAAATCATAAGGTGATTGTTTCTGCAGAATAACATCAAATGTTCTTTTTTTGGCAGAGGTATAAGTAAAAGATGGGGGTGTGGATACAATGATATTTTTATGTTACAAATGGTAAAAAAAAATGTAAAAAGATGCTGAGAAACTTGCTACACAATAAAACTGACACAGGCAAATACCTTTATTTTATTTGAAATATGAAAGAAAAAGACTGATTTTCTGAGAATCACTGTATGTGTACTAGCTTCAGAAGTGGGTTCTATTGAAATAATTAAGAACATAGTGAAAAAGGTAAAGTGTTGGTACTAAGGATAAAAGAAAAAAGATAAAGCATATTCCTTGCTTTGATGGGACACTCAAGTTGAAGGTGTTTTCAGGTAAGAGGTTGGTAGCAGGAAATGCATAATCCTGAAAAAAAGCCTCAAAAATCAGAAGTATTTCTAAAGTTGAGAACAATAAATTGCTAATTTAATTTATATCTTTCCTAAAAATCTAATCCACTCTCTTGTCATAATGGCATTTATGTTGTATCATTATATGGAAATAATATGGCATCATTTTAACTAAATATTATATTTACAAATCCAGACCCAAGTCTAAAATTAATATATCTTAAATATATTCATTTAAGACAGACAGATTATTTAGTGACTATGGTGTATTTTTGTGTGTTTAAGGCATATTCTTAGGCAATTAGCATATGAAAAGAAATAAAATAGATTAAAAGATAATTGTCAATAGATAATAAAAATACATATATAACTAAATATATGGCATTGAAACCTTTGGAAAGTTTTACATTCTGTGTGAAAATACAGAGCAGAGTAATGGTGATTTTAATAACTAGGGTGGCATTGGGTTTTAAATAAGATGGCAAGGTACTCTTCATTAAGAAAATGACAGTTGAACAAAGTCTCTCTGAGGCACATGGGAAGATCTAAATGAATTAAAAGAAGGTGTGCTTATTATTATTATTATTATTATTGTTATTATTTTAATCCTAAGTAAGGAATAAAGGTTTAGGGCCATTTTGCTGCCAACCATGAGGATATGAGCTATTTGGATATGAGTATTTTTGTGAAGGCATTGCATCTGTCTCTAAGGATCCCATTTAGACTAAAGAATTAAAACATTGAGCACAGTTTGTACTAGAAACACAGAGAATGTATTACTTCACAAGTGACCACATTCCCTTAGAGGTGTGTGAATACAGAATTTAATTAAAAAGTATCACAATTAGATAATCAATAGTCTGCCATGGAAGTTATTACCATGCAGAAGACACAGACATTACCCTTTGGAAGACATTTTCTCACTGCACTGCTTAATTTCACCTTATTTTTTTCCCCTCAAACTTGCAACATTCTAGAAAAGAGACTAAATAATAAAACTAAAGGGGAATTGTACTACTGAATGTGCTAAATAACTAACAAAAACCAATGCTTTAATATATAATAAAACCCAAGTAGCAGATAAAAAAAATAAAGATTCCTTGTTGCAATGATCTTTTTATTTTAAAAAAAGCATTTTAGAATTTTTAATACCTAAGACAAATAGGTGTTAGTGATAAATATAGGATTATGTTGCATAATTTGGCCTAACAAGTGAACAACTCAGTAGATTATGGTGATATATATATGTGTGTGTGTGTGTGTGTGTGTGTGTGTGTGTGTGTGTGTGTGCGCTTATATATATGCATATATCTATATGCACACACACATAGATATGTATATATATATATATACACACACACACATATATATGTGTGTGTATGTATATATATATGTATACATACACACACATATATATATATCCATATATGGATACACACATACACACACACATATGGATATAAAAATATAACACAAATCATAACTACTGCAAAGAATATCTAAAAGAAAAATATAGTAAATATGTCAGAAAAAATTAATCATTTTATACGTGTTTAATGAACTTAATGTAAACAACTTTACAATGCAATCCAGGTGTCGTAGCTATGCCTGTGATCCTAGCACTTTGGAAGATTTAGGTGGGATGATCACTTGAGGTCAGGAGTTTGAACCAGCCTGGGCAACATAATGAGACCCAAATCGCCACAAAAACAAGAACGAAAATTTGGCAGGGATGGTGGTAGTCTGTAATCACAGCTGATGCAGTTTGGCTGTGTCCCCACCCAAATCTTGTCTTGAATTGTAATTCCCACAATTCCCACATGTCCTGGGAGAAACCTGGTGAGATGTGATTGAATTATGGGGATGAGTCTTTCCTGCATTGTTCTCATGATAGTGAATGAATCTCATAAGGTCTGATGGATTTAAAAATGAGAGCTTTCTTGCACAAACTCTCTCTCTCTTTGCCTGCTGCCATCCATGTAAGACATGACTTGCTCGCCCTTGTCTTCTATTGTGATTGTGAGGCCTTTTCAGCTATATGAAACTGTAAGTCAATTAAACCTCTTTATTTTGTAAATTGCCCAGTCTTGGGCATATCTTTATCAGCAGTATGAAAATGGGCTAATACTCCAGCTAATTAGCAGGTTGAGACAGGAGGATTGCTTGAGTTCAGAAGTTGAGGCTGCAGTGAACTATGATTACACCAGTGTACTCCAGCCTGGGTAACAGTGAAACTCCCATCTAAAAAAGCAATATGACCCACCTCAGCCTCCCAAAGTGCAGGAATTACAGGCATTGGCCAACATGATGAAATCCTGTTTCTACTAAAAATATAAAAAAGTATCCAGGAGTGGTGGTGGGTGCCTGTAATCCCAGCTATTCAGGAGGCCTGAGGCAAGAGAATCATTTGAACCCAGGAGGCGGAGGTAGCAATGAGCTGAGATTGTGCCACCGCACTTCAGCCTGGGCAACAACAGTGAAACTCCATTAAAAAAAAAAAAAAAAAGAGAGAAAAAGAAAAAGCAATATGAAAATAAAACAAAAATAAAAATAAAATGCAGTTTAGTTGGTTTACTTTGTTTCTTCACCTTTTTGTCTTCGTAAAGGTTGTTCACGTTAAAGTATTATATTAATAACCCCTTATCTAACTTAGTAGTTGTCATGTTGAGGGCTTAAGCAATCAAGGCAATTCATTTTACAATGAAATATCATTTTACCATGTACAAGTCTACTACCAAAGCATGTGCATTTTTATGAACTGTGGATCCAAATTTAGTTTTGGAGAAACACATGGTCATTTAATACCGCAATTTTAAATAATAAAGGAACATAAATGTAAAGGATGTATTTCTATTTGAATGCTACCTTTCTTTTGTACTGGAATTATTCAATAATCACTGATTTTAGTAAATTATTTGTACAATGCAAATTTCATTTTGGAAAAGTCCCTAAGGGTCATCTGATTCTCTTTTATTTGTAAAGTTTGATTTGGACATTAAGTGTATTCTTAGAGTATAGGTGGTATTCTAATCAAATGGCTGCTGTGACACTCTAAGTTGTTGTAGGAGTCAATACATGAAAACATTTTGTGTATTTCAGTGAATATTTTGCTCCCTTTCTTCTACTACACACTTGTGATACAATGCAAAATTTCCAAAATCAATACTTTATTTCTTTCAGACAACTTTATTTTTACACTTTGATCATTCTCTGCTTCTTTAAAGCAATGTTCTATGACAAAACACAGTATTATTTTAAAATATCAGATTATTTTCCTGTTTCAAATGTGAAATTTGTGTTAATTAATGGATATTTCACAGATTTGGCATCTATGTGTCCACATGTGCATGTGTTTGTAGATATTTCTGTCTTACGTTTGCTAAACATAAGGCACTGCATGTATTTGTCACAATATATTTCTATATATCTTATGAAACAAAGTGATCAGAAAAATAGCTTAGACGATTCCAGTTTCTCCACTGAGGAAGTAAAGTCTAAGATCATCAAAATATGTACAAACTGGCCAGATGCAGTGATTCACGCCTATAATTTCAGCACTTTGGAAGGCTGAAGCACACAGATCCCTTGAGGCATGGAGTTTGATACCAGCCTGGCCAACCTGGTGAAATCCTGTCCCTACTAAAAAATACAAAAAGTAGCCAGGTATGGTGGCACAAACCTGTAGTCCCTACTTGACTGGCTAAGGAAGGAGAATCACTTGAACTTGGGAGGCAGAAGTTGCAGTGAGCTGACATCATGGCAATGCACTCCAGCCTGAACAATAGAGCTGCACTCCATCTCACAAAAAAAAAAAAAAAAAGAAAAAAAAATTACGAGACCAATATAATTTTGAAAATAAAGACCAATATAATTTTGAAAATAATTCATATTAGGAAGGCATGAGATACATGTAGAATACATGCTAATATTCTGAGGAAAACATTTAAAATTCAATTTTAGTGTAGTAAAAGATGTAATTGGTTGATTAACTATATACTTGACAAACAAGTGTGTAGTGGGCTTTTCTCCCAAAATTAAAAATACTCATTATAACAAAAAAGACCACAATGTAGTGATGTGTAGGCTTGTCAATCAGATCCTCAACTTATTAGCCTACCTTAATAATGATCTCAATGAGGATAATGAGCTTTCTTCAGACCTACAACTATGTATTTTAATATTTTCTAGATAAAGGATATTATCTAGAGAACAGGTTTCCAAAATATATTATTGGAATTTATTACAAAATTAGTTCTTCATGAATTACATGAAATACCATATTTTCAGGTATTTGAGGGTTTAAAATTTGTTTTCATGGGTATTTTTCATTTTTATTATATTTTTACAAGAGAAAATATAAATAGTGATGACATTTTAAAAAAATTATTAAAGCAGTGGTATGATCAGATTATTAAACTGGCTTCTGAAATCAGACAAATATATTGAAAGCTGCTTTCATCATTTATTAGCTACGCTAGTTTAAGCTTCAGTTTCCTTATGTCTAAAATTTATAATAATAATAATAATAATACCTAATTCATAAAGATGTTTTGAAGATTTGATGAATAAAAGTAATTTCAGTAATAATGTAAATGAAATGTTTTTTTCATTTACATTATTGATAATAAGGATTGCTTAAATGTTATTTCTCCAATTATTCATTTATTTATCATTTAGGAGACCGATTAGAGTACATAGTGACTAATTGAAGGACAGTAGTCTTTTTTTACGTAATAGCCTAATAAGAATTTTTTTTAAATGTCATCTGGAATTGATGCTAATAACCACGAAAAGTGTCTGATATTTCTATTGCTGAGCTCTTCCATTAGGCCAAGGAGGAAAATGTGAGGCTTTTCATGCAGGACAGAGAAATTTGTGCTCTCATTTCTCCCCTTACAATATGGAACGAGATGGTGGATATTTTAATGGGAGAACTGTAAAGAAAATGGTACCTAAGTTATGCAGTACTTTCACAGAACCACGTTGTCACTGGCTTGTTCTTTATTTCAGACAGTTCATTTTTCACCCCCAAATTGAACAGTTTCAATCTTTCTCTCGCTTTCTCACTCAACTCTCTCTCGGAATGCTTTGTATGAGTACTTTGCATCTGATGTTTCAGGCACAGGGTATTTTTGTAGTGAATAGTGTTCTTTGTGTATGCATGACAGAGCCTCACATAGTTATGACTATTTTTCTTTCCTCAATCTGACTAAGAAGAGAGAGAGACCTAATGAATGTCACACAACTAAGAGGTTTAAATACCAAGCTAGTCTGAGTGGCATAAGAGAGGTGAATTATTGAACATAAATGAATCATGTCAGCAAAGAATTGTGACTGGAATTTGTAATGGTTTATGTTCTTTTTTTTTTTTTGTAATCATGAATGGGAAAAATACAGATACCGTATTTAAACATTTAAAGTAGAACAATAAATAATTACAAACCAAATAAAATCAACATCTTAGTACCATATTCTGAATACTTAAAATGAAATCTGTCAGGTAAAATATATGTCTTGCTTTCTTTTAATTTTAAATAAATATTTAAACATTGACTTTATGACTCACAAGATATTTAAGCCCCATAAGTAAACAAGACATTATTGATAAAATTAAAGGGCATATAGGTTTATTCATATAAATGTCCTTATTAGCCTAGTAAGAACTATTTAGGCCGGGCGCGGTGGCTCAAGCCTGTAATCCTAGCACTTTGGGAGGCCGAGGCGGGTGGATCACGAGGTCAAGAGATCAAGACCATCCTGGTCAACATGGTGAAACCCCGTCTCTACTAAAACTACAAAAAATTAGCTGGGCATGGTGGCGCGTGCCTGTAGTCCCAGCTACTCAGGAGGCTGAGGCCGGAGAATTGCCTGAACCCAGGAGGCGGAGGTTGCGGTGAGCCGAGATCGCGCCATTGC